>NC_136625.1:20352571-20442508 GCF_933228915.1 Telmatherina bonti
CAGTGGCCTCAGGAGACTGAGTTGCTACAAAGAGCTGAAAGAGTTGGAAATGGTCATTTTATTGCATTAGAATAGCTCGCTCGAGACTTGGGTAATGTTGTGCTAACTGAGAGCTAGTAAAAGAAAACAGTATGTGGCTCCGAAGTGAAGTACAGTGAATTACTGTAATGCTCTGCAGTGACAAGACCTCTGAAAATGAGGTTACACAAAAATGGTAGTAAACAACAATCTAAACTGTTGCCATGGTGTTTCAAACCTCTAATTAATATTACAGCTCTACGTTTCTTCAGTAGCGATGATTATTTGAGATGCAACGCACAATCTAATCAGTCATCTCAGAGTTCACATAGAATGGGTTTTCTCTCTATAACTGCAAGTGTGTGTGTGTGTGTGGGGGGGGGGGGGGGGGGGGGGGGGGGGGGGGGGGGGGGGGGGGGGGTATGCTGATGCCGGCTGTGTGCTTGTCAAGCACTTAAACATCAAACAGTGTTGCGGTTCCATCTATTATAAATGCTACCTATATATGTGGCCTGTTATTGCTTGATGGTACCATGGTGTTGCTCTATTTCATACTACATGAACAAACCCATTTATCCTTATCTGTCATTTTCATAACTTGTGAGGCAACTGTCACTTCTGGTCCCATGGGAGTCCTGTATGTAAGTTTATTTACTCTAATTGAGCGCATTCTTTAATTGACAGTTTACAGTCCTAATAGGTGATTCCTGATTTAGCACTTATATGGGTTATAGGACCGAATTTTAACTCATATATTAACATTAGATGTCTTTGTTTAAAACGTACAGACCTTAAACTGGACAGAGTTTGTATGATGTGACTGCATTGAAGTGAAGTAGCATTGGAATTGGAACTACTTTTGCAGTAGTTTGTTATGATGGCAGGAGTAACTTGTGTGTTTCATTAATCTTTAAATGATCTTTCTCTCTTTTTGATCTCACATACCAAGTGCAATTCTGGAGCAGGTGAATATACAACCAGCACTTTTACACACATCACACTACTGTGCACTGATGGATGCTGTATAAGGTTTCATATCCTTTGTGTTTTCAGGCCTGCAGCAGGGCTTCAGGTTGTTTTAGCAATGAAAAGATCATGACAAGATAAGATTTCATGAAAATACTACATGTTATCTCAGACTTATATTGTTCTGTAACTTTGCGTCACTTTAAAAAATTGTGTGTAATCATGTGCTTTTCTCACGTTTAAATGAAAAAAATAAAAAAAAGATTAGTATGCTTTCATTGCACATCCAAAACTATAAACACTTTGTGCACATTATGGTGCCAATTATTTATGATTCAGATGCAAAACTTGAGTTTGTGTAAAGCACCTTCTTTGAAGGACTAGTAGGAGCAGAAAGAGATGAAGGGTTATTTTTGGCGATGGAGATTAAGGCAGGGGCTTTTTGTCATTTGTGCGAGACAAGCCATTCATCCATCCAGTTCACAGCCAAAAAAAGGCTGGTCCCAGAAATTAGCAGTTTCAGCTCAGCAGCAAAGTCGTCGGGCTGTGAAGGCAGAGAGAAATTGACTAATTAGCAATGCGCACTAAAACTTGACGGTTCTCTCTATAACAGCGAGGGAAAGACTCGGTTTTTCTCCCCCTTTCTCTTTTCTTTCTTCCATAGATGTTTGAAATCGCAGTCATTTACGCTCGACAGTTTTTACAATAGCCTTGAGCCATAATTTTGCGAGTCTCTCCAGCATCCATACCCCTGCATGGTCTCTCTCCACCGGCCATGCACGACCGTTTCTCTCCCCAACCGTGGATTTCCTATTACTCTCGTTACGACTCACTGAGCCCCAGGCCCAAGGATAATGATGTGTTGTTTCTTGGTAGCATAATTTGTCACACGTATATTTCTTCTTCTTCTTCTCTTGCAGAAAGCACAGCTCCCTCTCACACACTCACACACTTCTTGTTAATTCTGAAGAACAAATGATCAACGTCAACAAATAACCTGAAATAGTGACTTTATGAGTTGGAATCAATGGTTATTTTGAGACACCGACCATAGACTTTAAAGGAAAGGACATTTTTTTTTAAAAAGAAAAAAAGGGAGAACAAAGGAATATTCAGGAGATATTGGGAACCTGAAGCGTACTTTCTATTTTTTTGTGAAGAGCTGAAGTCAGGTAAGTTTGGCTCCTTCTCAGGCAAGCTGCTCACATCATTTAGTTGTGACAGGCGCTTTTAGGGAATCTGGCGACAACGTTACAGCACGCTCGTGTTAAGTTTGCTAACATTACGCACATAGAAATAGCTTATTTACAGCCTAACAAACAACAACCCGCTCACGCCGCGTTGAACTTTACCGAAAAGCAGCGTTTCAGGGATTATTTCTCGATACTCACGTCCGCTTTACACGCGCGCGAAACGCGCCTGTATACAGCTGCTGACGGCTCGGAGACAAACTAATTGCTTATGTATGACTCCGTTAAATCTGTGCGATGTGAAATGTCCACATTGTGGAAGTGTTCACAGGAAGACAGAAGAAAGGAAAGGTGTTAGCTGAGTGCTGCATGCTTTCTGCATGTCCACCGTGGCGGCTGTCTCTTGCTCCGTTCCCCCAGACAACTTCAGCCGCGTTACCGAGAAGAAAAGCGCCGCAGCGGCTCCGTTTCCTCGTTTTTGTCGTTAGCAGCGCCTTAAAAAAAAAACTCAGTCTCCATTTAAACCATCTTGTCCTCGAGTTAAGAATGAATGAGAGTGGCACGCCGTGGGAACTGCTGCGTTTTTGTTTGTTGCTTTACGACCAGAGCTCAAAGTTGAAAGCGCCCGGAGCCGCATCGGATGCAGGTTGTCGCCGGCCGGTGTGTCAGGAGGGCTATTCCCCGCTGGACGAACGGGCGATCTGTTCAATAAGTTATTGAAAAATCTTTTGTTATAGTTGACCGCTTGCATCTGTAGGCGACGTGTGATGTGTAAATAAATGACCTGAGGTAAATGGCTTGCATGGTTTATTTGTTGCCTAGGTGGCGTTCACAGTCAGGAAGTCATGTCCAGATCGGGTGATAGAACATCCACCTTTGACCCAACACACAGTGACACCCTGCTGCATGGGCTCAACCTCTTGTGGAGAAAACAGCTTTTCTGTGATGTGACTCTCACTGCCCAGGGACAGCAGTTTCACTGCCACAAAGCTGTGTTGGCATCCTGCTCGCAGTATTTCAGATCTCTCTTCTCCTCCCATAATGTCATCAACAAAGAGGGAAGCAAGGGGGACCAGGGCAGCAGTGGGACCCCCTCATCCTCTCCTGATGACAAGCTGATGACCGCCACCTCCAGGCCCATCAATAACCTGGTACTCCAGGGCTGCTCCTCTATTGGACTACGGTTAGTGCTGGAGTACCTGTATACTGCCAATGTTACTCTTTCTCTGGACACGGTGGAAGAGGTGCTTTCAGTCAGCAAGATCCTCAACATCCCCCAGATTACCAAGCTTAGTGTGCAATTCCTCAATGACCAGATTTCTGTGCAGAACTACAAGCAGATTTGCAAGATTGCAGCACTGCATGGACTGGATGAGACCAAGAAGCTGGCCAACAAGTACCTGGTGGAGGATGTGCTGCTGCTGAACTTTGAGGAGATGTGTGCCATGCTAGATGCTCTGCCACCCCCGGTGGAGTCAGAGTTGGCTCTCTTCCAGATGTCAGTCCTCTGGCTGGAGCATGACCGGGAGACTCGCATGCACTATGCACCGGATCTTATGAAGAGGCTGCGCTTTGCCCTCATACCTGCTCCGGAGCTGGTGGAGAGGGTACAGTCTGTTGACTTTATGAGGAGTGACCCAGTGTGCCAGAAGCTACTCCTGGATGCCATGAACTACCACCTGATGCCCTTCAGGCAGCACTGTAGGCAGACCATGGCTAGCAGGTAAGTGAAAGTCCGATAAATATAGAGATGCCAACAGAGAATCACACACACATTAAGTCATACAAACACACCACAGTGAGCTAAGAAAGTGGACAGAAGGTATGTAAACATAGCTGTCATTAGATATCAGCAGATTAAACTCAAACCTTGTTATTGGAGTGTGACCAGTAGATTTTGGGGCCCAGTTTCTAGGTGGGTGGGTGGTGAGGTTCCTCAAACACAATGACAAGTGTCAAAAGTCCCAAATACCTGCACTTTAACCATAATAACAGTGCTTTACCATATGCTTAACTTATAATATAATTACATTAATTTCCTTACACGTCAGCGTAATTGGTCTCCAATCAACGAGGAAGATTAGCAATAAACTTAAAAGGTTTTGGAAAATTAAATTGTAACAACTCATAAATCCACTTTGAAATGCTGCAATTACATTGTTACCATGGTAATTATGTAGCTATGGTGTAACATTTCTAATCGATGTGAAAGGGGTATTGCACAACTGTTAATACAAGAAAGTAAAATGTAATACAAATGATTCTAATTTAATCTACATGAGATAGTCACAAATGCTTCATCAAATGCTTGATTTACTAAAGGGTGTGTGTCAGCTGTTTTTTGTAGGGATGTTTGTGTGTGACAAAAAAAATTTTTATATATGTATGCACTTTTTGAACGGTCAGTATTCATTTTTATTGTTACTGAATGTTTTTTTGACAGTGGAACTTTGAAAAATCTGAATAGAGACTCATGCAACGGATATCTACCCCACATTACCCCAATAATAAATCTGTCCATGTACACCTAGATGAGCAAGAAATCAGGAATCTTCATTATTAGTTTCACATGCCACTGTTTCTCTCCTCTCAATTAATCATTATTATCAATGTCCAGGGCCTCTTTTGCATATGAATAACCCCAAAACATTTTCTGAATGGGCTAATATTGGGGGGGATTTACCCAAGCATAAGAATCATAAATATAAAAGAATAGAAAAAAATGTGAATATGTCTGAATAGGAAAGTATTTTAAATGTTTTTACTGCATCTTGTAATAAATTTGTAGGTTTGTTGGGAAATGCATTCAGTGTCTGATGATGGTCTTTATTGGACAGTAAGCTGCATGGCTGGAAGGTTATATTTCATGTAGAAAAAGCAGGAAATATCTTACAATTGGCTGGGGAAGTCACGTGAATCAGAGCAGCCAATGAAATGGAGACATTGTATAGGCAGGTTTATATACTCAGTTGTGCTTTTAGCCTCCAGCATGGCACCCTGTAGGACCGTCCTCGCTTCACACCTAATTGAAAAGATCTCTAGAGCACAATAAACCACTCAATAACACATAATAGGGATGCATATACTATTTAGAACATTTTATTAGTTGTCATAATTGTGGCCATATCGATGTCTGATTAGTTCTCCTGCTCAGCCATAGTGCCAAAAAAGAGCAGTAATTCATTCAACCATGAACTTATTCTTAATTTTTATATGAACTGATTAAAGGAGCACATCAATCAAAATACTGATGAAGTAAGATGTTGATACTGTAAATGTAACCACATAAGGAAAGACTTAAAGTTAAATTGATTGTGCTTATTGTTGCATTTGTACATATTTTTTGTCTAATAGCTGTTCTATATTTTCTAATACTTGTACACACACCTGCACTTCTGACATTACAGAATCCGTTCCAATAAGAGAATGCTGTTACTGGTGGGTGGTTTGCCTCCTGGACCCGATCGTCTTCCCAGCAATTTAGTCCAGTACTATGACGACGAGAAAAAGACGTGGAAGATTCTCACAAGTGAGTTTGAAAGGCTGTGATTGTGTTGTACCTTAGGCATCTTGTGTTGGTGGCTATTATTATGAGAAATAGTTGTTCCTATGGATGACTTTAACACAGGTTAATTTCCACAGAATGTGAGGGGTAGGAGTTCCCTAAATCCTTCAGGTAATAATGTATCACCATCACTTTTGATATAAGTTTTTAATCAGAGCGTGACTTCACAGCAGTGTGGAGCTTCATGCCCGGTTTCCTTTGTTTTTACGCAAATATGCTGACAGGAAGCATGATGAGATTTACCTGAATCTTATGATCTATTCTGGCAGAGATAGAACAATAAAAAATTATATCGCCTCCCCAATAGATTTAACTTGATTATTCACTCTCATTGATCAATACCTAAATTGAATTACCTCATACATGCTAATATGTTAACTTGTTGGCTTGGCATTGCTGCTGAGGTGAGTCAAACTCCAACGGGATGTCAGTGGAACATTGTTGGCACAGTTGTTCAAACATTAATTGAGTGAATATTGAAAAGAAAAATTGGAAAATGGAAAAATAAACTACTTCTTAGCACATTCAGGGTTTCACATCATGGTGGGTCATGTTGTATGAATTTATTGGTTTGTAACTGAAAGCAACTCATCCTAATTTTCCAGAAAATAAACCTTATATATAAAAAAAAAAAAAAAAAAAAAAAAAGTTTGGTCTGTTAAGACCTTTGTGAACATACAAACACATTCATACTGCCCTTACCTTTGCAAAATGTTTTGTGCTCTTTAAGGCTCTCTGTCTTTCTTGACCTTTTAAGGCTCTCTACTATATTGTTGCCATATTGCAAATGTCAGAAAAACTATTGGGAAGCCACATATCTCCTTCGCCTCATCATTGCTGGAAATATTGAGTTTTTGTCCTTTTTTTCCCCTGTATCTCATATCTCAGCTGTTTTTCTTCATTCTTACATATTTGCCATGGGCTTGTGTTGTGTCAGCTTTGCCCTGTGCAGTTTATTTCCCCACTTTATAGCTTAAATTTGAAGGAATTTGCTTGGATTTTTTTGCTTAGTCTTGAATTCATTACTAGTCTTAGTTACATTGTCTTCCTCAGCTCATATCATAATGTTTTTTTTCTTTGGCAGCTATATTTAAGTTTATCTTTGTCAAAACTGTAAGGTTTTTTTTTTTTTTTTAACCAGAGGATGGAAGCTTACACAACAGCCTGAAGCTCCCTGGTGTTTATGCCGTCATTTTCTCATTAAACTCACACTCATGGGTATAAACTGCAACAAGCAAAAGGTCAATAGGGATTTCAATCGTTCAAAACTAAAAAGTTAACACTCAAATGGTCCGTGGCGAAGTGGAAGGACAAAACTGCAAAATCATCCCCTCAACACATCAACGACCATCTTATGTAGCCTCTTCACAATGGATGTGGAATAGAAGATTATTAACATTCAATCATAACTTTCCAATGAGCCGAAACCTGAGAGGGACAGCCTTTGATTAAGACATTCATCAACACAATTTGGGCAGAATTTGATCCCTCTCGTTGTGTCAGATATACCCACTGCTCGTTGATTCTAGTGTAAAGCTTGCCATCTAGTGTACCCACAGCAGCGTGGAAAACACAAGACAAAGGCAGGCAGAGACTCAGGCGCAATGCAAGACTGTCATTCTTTTCTTCCTCTTGAAAGTCAATTTGTTATTTAAAAGCTCAGTTTTGAATATGGACCATGTTGCCACATAGTGTGGCCTAGAACAAAGAGATTCAGCTCAATGGGAAGCTGTTCTAACGGTGTTACAGGCACACCAGAGCTCGAGCAGCAGTGGTGCATTAGCTGCGGAGTCATTCAACCATCCACGACTGTGCCTTCTATGCAGAGGTTTCTGACTCCCTCTAGTGAGCCCTAGAGCTTACTGTAGACTAGAGGGATGGCGTCCATCTCGTAGAGGACGTGCTCATTCGGCCCTCCTATGGTGATTGACACTCTGGAGTTAGTGGAGGATTTAGATGAAGGCGTGATGAACGGCCAGGTAAATTTGACATCTTCACGAAATAATTCACAATTGCAGAAGAGAAAAATGCTAAACTTTTTTTTTTTTTTATTCACGGAAAAATGACTTTAAAGTGCCTTCACGACACTATAGCATCATACTGTCCCACTGTTCACAGAATAGTATACAATATGTTTCAAATCCTCCCCGAACCCTTCAGATCTTGTAGCTCATGACATACTGTAAACCAGTAATCTTCTTTTCAAATGGGTATGAGATGATTTTTAGTATGAGTACCAGTCACTAGACATCAAATAAAAAGCCACCCATCCGTGTCCTATATACTGGTGACTG
The DNA here is from genome assembly GCF_933228915.1 of Telmatherina bonti. Lineage (NCBI taxonomy): Eukaryota > Metazoa > Chordata > Actinopteri > Atheriniformes > Telmatherinidae > Telmatherina > Telmatherina bonti. Next base: position 20,360,605 of record NC_136625.1, read on the forward strand.
AATGATAATGTAAATAGCATGTACGGGAATTTGGCAGTCGTATGGCACTCGTTTTTTGAGGTGCACTGGAGGCAGGCAACCTAATCCCCTCGTCTGAGATAAAGCTGTGTTTAGTGTATGTAGTATTAGTTTCTATCTGAGACTTCCCTCCCATGGAGGACCAGCACATGTCAGCCAGCTTGAGTGAGATTGCAGAGAGAGGCCAATTGGAAAGAAATGAGATTCAAGGCTGTCTAATTTTGCAGCAACTGTGATCCATCAGGCGGTGGGGAGGTGACAGTGGAAATGACTGATGGAGACAGACAGGTGGGCTTTAACATTTCACTGATTTGTGCTCAAAAAGCACCGGGCCTGAGATTTATTGAGTGAACACGATCATGTTCATTATGACTGTCACCTAAGACCATTTCTCTACATCTCAATGGGGTCACTTCAGCAGAAGAAGATGGAGATGAAAACATATATGGAGGAAAATGCTGAACTGTGCTCACACATTTAAAAAAAAAAGTATGTGAAGGTAAAGTCAAATGTACGACCAAATGAATCACTGAAATGGCTGAGTTTAGTAGAAACATGATGTTATTTGTGTTGTAATACTAATCAACAGTTGAATAAAATCCTCAAAGCATACATTTTAATGGCCTAGTTAGAGAAGTTAATACAGGACTGCACCTATTTCAAGTTTCTTAACTTATTGTTGTAGATCTGTTATTTATCCTGTAAAATGTTCAAAAATGCAAAAAACATGCTTCTTAGTGTCACTAAAAATGAAGAAAAGATATTTTTCCTGTAAATTATTTGGCATTTTATTCATTTTACCTCTAGAAAGACAGAGATGGTGAAAATTTGTTTAGGTTAAGCAGTTTCTCCCACTTTACTTCCTATTCAGTGGCAGACTGATGTAGTTTTGCAGGAGCAGTGGACACAGTGTTTTCAGTCTGTTTTAGGACATTATTTTTGTTTCATGTAACTGCTCAAGGGTTTCTATCAAAGGGAAGATGTAATTTGCACCTTTTAGTGCAGAGGTGCTAACAGCAATAGAGATGCTTATAATTAAATGGTAAATGGACTTGTACTTCTATAGTGCTTTTCTAGTCATACAGACCACTTTACACTACTTGTCACATTCACCCATTCACACACACACACTCACTCAACACACTCATACCCCGATAGGCACATCGGGGGGCAGTTTGGGGTTCAGTGTCTTGCCCTAGGGCACTTTGGCATTTCAGGGGAAGCCTGGAATTGATCCCCCAACTTACCAGTTGAAGGACAACTGCTCTTCCTCCTGAGCTACAGCCGCCCAACAGTAATTATACTTGTTGGGCAAAATGTCATGCATACATGAAATTGTATTCTGTGTGAAAGTCTGCAAGGTTTTTTTAAACGAGGTTGGAGAGGTTATCTGCAAATTATCTTTCATTTGTGATTGAATGAATGAGGGAACTAATCAGCACGAACTGCGGTATTTTTGTAAAAAGGTTTATTTGATGTAGTCAAACAAAAATTATACCTGTGTCAATGGGGTTAGAGTTGTCTGCACTGTATGATGGTCAAAAGAGGAAATTTTATTCTTCAGTTTAAATTTTCCTAACCACAGGTCAAAGCAGTGTTCAGATGTGTTTACATGAGGTTTTCATCTATAGTATTATCTTTGGAATTTGGCATGAGTTACTTGTGGGTCTTCATGGGCAAAATAAGGATAGCAGAGTGTTTACATCCCACTGATCTGTGTCACCTACATGACATAGTAACTGACCTTAGATTTTTGTGTGTCATTTAGTAATGCCTTACAACAGTGCTCATCACTGCGTGGTGGAAGTGGAGAACTTTCTTCTGCTGCTGGGGGGAGAGGACCAGTGGAACCCAAACGGTACAGTACCACAGTAAATTGCTCTTATTTCATTTCAAATAGCATATATCTGATTGTTTACCTGATCTGAAGAATGGTCTCTGTCAGAGTGTATGTGCAGGTTCAAACCCATCAGAGTTAATGTAACAATTTCAGATAGTTTGTTCCAAACACTCATCCTTGAGCCATTGTGGCTCTGAGTGGACAAACAACACTCCAATAAACACTTGTCAATAATTGGCACAAAAAGAACTTGTTAACACTGAAATGTGTGTAATGTCAAGGTGTTGAGTGTTTTTGTAAAATGCCGGTAACCCAGTAGTATGAGTTATTCTATGAATGGTTAAAAAGATGACATTGTCTTTCTGTTCTTCCACTTTTCACAGGAATGTAGTAATAAAACCGAAAACATGTAAACCTTCTGAAATGAGTTGTTGTTTTAGCTCTAAGAATAATGATCAATGAGCTAATAAACTGTTAAAGAGGACAAAGGTTAGAAAAGAATATTATCTTTCAAAAGCAGATTTTTCTGTTATTGTAAAAACAGCACATTCAACCCTTTGTAAAGGCAGTAAATGATCAACTCTGAAATCATTATGTGTGGGTGGTGATAGATGAATACACAAGTGAGAGTTTCAGTTTTATGGTACAAAACAAAAGGTGCACAATTTCTTTTTGCGTTGACTTCAGATGTAAGCATAAAAAGACTGCAGACAAGTTGGGTGAGTTCACAATAATGTGCAACACCTCTAACCAAGGAGGTACAGTACAGTGATTGCTATCTATTTACAAAGTCAATCAGCTGCAAGGAGGAAATTTAAAAGAAAAATAAAGAAACACATGAGCTGAATGAGATAACTATAGGAGATGATATATAAAAAAAAGAATGGATCAGAAATAATTTACAGTCAGTCAGAAAAGAGTTTTGTTGTTACAGATGCTGGATGAGATCACCAGCAGCATCTGATCTGTAACCACGTTCTTCCTGCAGGGTTTTATTTTCATTTGACATGATTTTCTTCAGCGCCGGTGAAAATCTGCCAGTTTCCAACCAGCATGCAGTGTTCATTATAAATAAATGTGCCAAAATTAAGACTTGACTTCTTTTTTGTAAATCTTCTCTCACGACAAAACCATAGAGCTCCACTACTAATCTAACCAGTTCTTTTGCGTTCGATTCTTTATTTTTCTTCTGTACTTTGCAGGAAAGCACAGCACTAATTTTGTCAGCCGCTATGATCCGAGGTTCAACAGCTGGATTCAGCTACCCCCCATGCAGGAAAGGTGGGCATGTTTTGAATGCACATGAAACTGCCACAGATGTTGAACAAATAGAAAAAGGATCAGCTTCATATTACAGTCCTGGTTCTAGTCTTTCTTTCTTTTTATTATCATGTTAAAACAATAAAGCAAGGATTTTTTTCTTCTAACTTAAAATCTGGAAGCAACTTGTTTTACTTCAAATGTATTTTAAGACACGTTATCAAACTACTTTTTTATGTAAAAGTAAATTTGCCATTACTCCAGTGTAAAATGGGCACTTATAGCTTGTAGTTTTATCACTAGTTAATTTCATTCTTGTGTTGTGATCCCTTTTCCTGAATGTTCTTCACCTTAGAATTTGGGGAAAAGCCAATGACTGTTGTCATAGCTCATTCAGTGATGTTGTCTGGTTGACAAATCTTCCTCAGGAGAGCCAGTTTCTTTGCCTGCCGCCTGGATAAGCACTTGTACGTGATTGGTGGTAGGAATGAGACAGGCTACCTCTCCAGTGTGGAGTCCTACAACCTGGAGACAAATGAGTGGAACTATGTGTCATCTCTGCCACAGCCTCTAGCCGCGCATGCAGGAGCAGTGCACAACGGCAAGATCTACATATCAGGTGAGGAGACAAGCTGTCGCTCTGTTGTACATTACTCCATGCAAACTACCTTCCAGAAACATGCAGGCAACAAAATTGGGAAAAAAAAGTTACACATTGTTCATAATGAAACTGTTTTACTTTACTAAATATACTATACTAAAACGGACTTCATGTTTCTAACCCATTAAAACTGCAAAACTTTAAAAGTCCAAAGCATGTAAATGTGTCGATCTGGTAAATACCCATGATTGACAACCATTACAAAAACAGTATCTAGCAAATCACTGCACTGCAGCAGTGATCAGTTGTTGTGTTAAATATTAGAACAGTTAAATGATATGGAGCAAACAGGAAAATTACATGGCGACGTGACTCCCAACACTTTGATTAGATCCACCTTAAACTGATGGTCTTGAAGAATGAAGAATGGTCTCAGAGATTATTCCTGCACAAACCCTCAGCTGTTCATTGTGTTCAGTAAAAATCAATACAGACAAGCAACTTCCTCTGGAGTGACTAAAGGCTTTACATAGTATTTTTCACATAAATGCAGTAGTACTCCTCAAGACCTGTAAACAGACTTTAATGTTAAAGCTCGGTTCAGTCTCCATGTCTCAGCCACAAGAATTTAAATTCTTGCCTCTAAAGATAGATTTAAAGTCCTGGTTTATCTTTTATTGTTATTAGATAGTATCTTTATCAAGTCTTTATTACAGCTCTTTTCTTAATTCTGTTGATTTACAAGTTAGACCCCCAGTGGTGCAGGAGTTACAAACTGAACTTTCTTCTCTCAAAGCTTACTATCATCTACACTCCAGCCATAGTGACGTAAAATTATAGATGAAAATTAAAACACTGACCTTGTGTGAGAGCTGAGTTTAAACAGAACAAGCAGTAAAACTTGCACGAGGACGAACACTCATCAATAGGCAGAGGCATGCCGGCTTGTTGTGCAGAGTACAATGTACAAGCATTTTGTGTACTTATATGTATTGTATAAAGGCTTATTGTTATGTTTACATGTTACAGGAGGGGTGCACAATGGCGAGTATGTGTCCTGGCTCTACTGTTACGACCCTGTAATGGATGTGTGGGCTAGAAAACAGGACATGAACACAAAGCGGGCCATTCATGCTCTAGCTGGGATGAATGATCGGCTGTATGCCATTGGTGGAAACCATTTGAAAGGTAAGCACTCATGCATTTCAGGAAATGAAATAGGTCAAGATTTGTACCTTTTTTTTTTTTTTTTCCCAAAACTGAAAATCATGTTGTTATTATAGACATGGCCTTCGTTACCCTGTGCAACCTACCGCCTTCCTCTTCCACTGTTCATTATTTATGATACAAAACATAAAAAGAAGAACAGACAAAGAGTGTTGTGCACTTGAATAAGTTTATATGTGCTTCTTTGAAATAAAGTCCGCTCAGTGCTGTGAATGTACAATGGCCTCTTCATGATGCAGCTTTAGCTTCAAAAAGTGCACTGAAATATGAAATTCTGTCCTGATTTGATCATCCATTTCTTCACAAAGATGATTGCTTACAGTAGACGTGCAGGGATAGGCAAGTTTCATCCCAGAGATCTGTAGTCCTGCAAGTTTTTATGTTCTCCTGTTGTAGCACATTGGATTTAAATGAATGAGTCCTGAGCAGAACTTCATAAGGTGTTGGATCTATTTAAGTTGAATCAGGTAGAAGGAAAGCATCTTAAACTTGCAGAACTTCAGTTCTCCAGGATTGAACTGGCTTAACCCTTGTCTAGGAAAAGTAGTAGTGACTCTGAGGAAAGAATAGACATTATATGGACAGATATATTTCATGTTTCTTTAAAATTAAACACATAGTCCATTAAGTCTTAGCCAAGAATAACAAACGCTTGACCACCTAAAAACTAATATTCCTTCTAAAGATTGATTTGTTTTTATTAAATTTTGAATACAGTAGACAGGTGATGCAAAGAAGGGACACAACAGCTGCCTTTAGATTTAGATATATGTCTAAATTCTCACTGATACATTAGAAGTGCCTAAACCTTTCCAACTCACCCGATTTAAAACAGAAAGAAAAGAGCAAAGAAAGCAGAGATACATTCAAATGAGTTTCGACAGGAAATAATTACATGTAGCTGAGAATGTATCTGTCAGTTCCCGTACTTCCTTAGAACTAATCATTAGCAAAATCTACAAATGCAGGACATATTTGAGCATGTGTCCCTCTTCTCACGCAGGATTCTCCCATCTAGATGTGATGCTGGTTGAATGTTACGACCCAAAAGCGGATCAGTGGAACATCCTGCAGACACCAATACTGGAGGGTCGCAGTGGTCCGGGCTGTGCTGTTTTAGATGACAGCATCTTTCTTGTGGGCGGCTACAGCTGGAGCATGGTACTGACTGGAATATATACTCCATAAATAATTTCTTTTAGACACTAGTTAAGAAATGCAGGAATGTTTTTAATTTGAGATTTTTAAAGCTGTAGTTGAATACAATTAACAGATGACTTTGAATTTACTGAAGTATTCCTGATTAACTGCATTTTGCAAAACAAGCACAGTTTGAAATCCAAACAGTATTTAGAGGAACGAGGAGAATGACTTGATTTCCTCTCTTCCTCAGGGGGCCTACAAGTCCTCAACCATTTGCTACAGCCCAGAGAAAGGAACGTGGACGGAGTTGGAGGGAGAGGTGGCAGAGCCTTTGGCAGGCCCAGCCTGTTCCACTGTCATCCTGCCTGCCTGTCTTCCTTTTAACAAATGACAACTAATTCACCCGATGGGCAATGAGGATGAGGAGCAGCAGAGTGATTGGGGAGAGGACCATCGATAAGCAAAACACTTGTCAACAATTTTGTGACAAACCCTCGAGTCGTATGCCAGGGGTGTGTATAAATTATTTTTTTACAGGTTTGACCAGAGCACTTTCGTTATTCTCTACTGAAGGATGGAGAAATAAAAAGTGTAATTTATGTATTTAAACTAATCTGTGTTCTGAAAATGGTCGCTTTCATATTTGATTTTATTTAAACAGATAGTGAGTGTTTTTGGCTTCTCTTCTATAGCACGCATAGCGTTAAGCTGAATTATAGCTCTCAGACCCATTGTATCTTGTATTCAGTAGCAGCATTAATTCCAGCAGAATGCAGTGTTGTTTCACCACCTGATAATGGCAGATTAAGTTGTACAATGGCAGGGTAAGTTATTTTAACTGTGATGATCAAAGTGTATAGATATTCATCAGTTTATAATCATTGTTCTCTGGCTGGTTTGTTTATTTATGCGGCAGTTTCCTTGTCTCTTTCTGAAAAAGAACATATCTGCGCATTTAAAAAGGGGCCTTTCCAAAAACCTTTTTGTTTTTTTTAAATTGGCTGTGATGGAAAGAAGAGAAATATCAGGAAATTTTACTTGGAAGCCGATAAACAGTGATCTGAGCTCTCAGTAAGCAAACAGAGGGCACAAAAAAGTACACAGCAATCACTCAGCCCCGATTTTAGTTTATTATCTTAAAAATGTGCAACCAGACCGATTTTTTTTTTTTTTTACAAGTTATCTGCTTTGAAAAGAAATATTTCCTAATGCTTTTGGCAACTATTCTTCTTGCCATTGGCAGGATCATTTTAAGAAATTGTCATTGAGTGCTAATATTCGTATGACACATTAATGTTATACAATGAAGGTACAATCAAATTGTCATGGCTAGCCAATTTATTTCTGGGTGGCATGTTTGGGTAAGCAGATGAATTGATGTGGAGGACATTTGTGTTGTATGTTCTCCTGTACAAGTTCATGTGCGCAGGCCTGTTTATGAGGCTGCATAGTTTTAATCTTCAATGTATGAAAAATAAACATACAGTGGTCTTTAATGCACTATTTGTGAACTTTTAATTCAGCTGAGAAAGTTCACAAAAATGTAAATTTCATGAATGTGCTGTGTTTATAAGATATCTCCAGTGCAAATGAATCCAGTCTTGTCTACGTTGTTCGGTTCAATAACTTGACTCTAAATATTGATGCTGTTGAATTCTGTAAAAAGATGTTGATTTCATTCTTGTACATAATCGCCTGCAGTGAAACATTTTTGTGCACTCAACCTTGGATTTATTCTCAAATCCTGTTATGTCCTTTGCATTTTAGAAAAAGAAAATAAAATGACTTGATGATTAAAGCAGCTTTGTGACTCAAAATCCACATAAAAGTGAACTTAAAAATGTATGACATGTCAAACCCTAAGTACTCTTTTATGCCTCAAAAAAGTATGTTGTGAAAGTTTTATTGTTGGAAGCAGAAGAGAAACAAAAAAGCTTAAAGTTTTGGGATATGCACCTCTTTCCTCATTTAGTGAAAGAAGATTAAAGAATATTCTCATAATACCAAGCCACATAATCATCCAACCTGCAGCTGATACTTCCAGGGCTGCTTACTCTGACTCTTCTTGGGTATGCAGTGATTGTTTTTCTAATATCGGGATAATGAAGATGGACATGGCATCAAACATAGCTGCTAGCAACCCCTAGCTGCTTGTAGCTTCTAATGACTAAATTACTCATTTTCTAATATTCTTCTACAGTAGCTACCATGGCTGCTTGGAGCAGCTTGTCCACAAGCCCGCCCCCCCCTAGCTTCTAACTGTATTGGAAGCTTCAGTCCACAGTCTTTCATATAAGTAATTTATTGATTTTGCTCAAACTACTCGTCCCTTGGCTGGAAAGATCAGTTAAGTTGCAGTTTACTTCTTCAACCTATCATTATTGTTTCTGATTCACATCACTTCATGGAGGATTTCTTTAGTATTTTGCTCCATATTCTGGAGCCAACAGTGTAGAGCTATGTGAAAAGGTGAACCTAAAACCAGATGCACAGAACAAAGCCTCACACCATGCAGATGTTTATAAAAAATGGGAAGCAATATGCATTGAAAGCACACCTGATGTTTACACTCAGGGCAGTCTGTCATGCCAGACAAGATTTAATTTTCCAGCCGTTTACTACTAACTGTCACGCAGTCAACTACATGCACATCTCCCTGCACATACACCTGACGTTTCTCCTCTCACTGGAAGCACTTTGTCTGCATGGTGTCTCCATTTCATGCATTCACTTGGCTGGGTGCCCAGAGGATAAGATGGCAATTATTTCCTCACAGAGATGATTCTGTTAGATTACATAAATCCATGTCTGATTCTTACAAAATATGGCATCAGGACATTCGCAAATACTTATAATTCTACATGTCTCAAAATCCTTGATAACATGTCCAACAACAGCTACAAACTAAAGATATTTTTTAATGGTTTCTCCGATAAGTGGTGGCTACAAACAATCACTGCAATCAAGAGGACTGGGCAACAAAAGAATAAACACTGTCTTGATTAAGACGAAGACATGGAAAGCTGTCCACAGAGAAAAATTAAGAGGTTCAGACAGAGAAATGCAGCTTTAATCTGAGCGTGTAGCATGCCTGGATTTGAAGTCTTCATTTACCCTTCAGTGTTGGTGGCAGCAGATGGTTTCTGTACTGCTCCAAGTCCCACTCTTCCTCAGCCTGGGGAATAACAGGATTGGTTAAAATAAAAGAGGCTGACCTTTTAATTAACAGCACAGACCATCACCGCAGTGTTTTAATCAAAGGCTTTCGCTATAATTACATCTATTTTAATAACTGTACAGGATAAGGAGGAATATGTGAGTAAAGACCAAAAAATGACAAATATCCCAAATAAAATCTATGTGTGCTTGTCAGGAAGAATCCCCCAATGCAAATATTGTTGATCACAGAGTTGCCAACATGTTTTCAGTGATGAAATAAAAAAAAAAACCCAATATAATTAATAATATGTACAATATAAATGTAAAGCATTCAGACTCCCTCATTAAAGCTATATAACCGATCACCAGAAGAAGAGACAGTTTTCTGTAACCATTACATGATATTGCATTTTAATGAACTTTTCATTGGTTTGTTTATTTAATCATTTTAGTTGAAAACTGGACTGAATGCACTGTAGAGGTGCAAGTCTGTTTACAAACATCACATACTGCACACTTCAGTTCCAACTCAAACCTGAGGCATAAAGTCAGTGCAACTCTATAGTTCTCAACAATAAAAATAGGAGAGCAATTCTGTTTGCTCAGAGCTACAAGTACACCATCTGGTCCACACCATGCACAGTAAAACACAGAGGTGTTACCATCATGTTGTGGGGATGCCTCTCAGCAGGAAAACTGTTTAGGATGTCCCTTTTTTGTATTATTGTGTTAATGTATGTTTGTCTGCTGCTGAACTTGCACTATGTGCCCATGACAAATCCCCCTTGTGGGACAATAAAGCTCAATCCAATTATATTCATTTATTCATTATCCTAACCGCTTTGTCCAATGAAGGGTTCAGGGGAAGCTGGCAGTCTTTGGGCAAAAGATGGGGTACACCCTGGACAGGTCGCCAGTCCATCGCTGGTCCACACAGAGACAAACAACCACGCTTACGGGCAATTCAGAGTAACCAATTAACCTAACATGCATGTCTTTCGATGGTGGAAGGAAGTCGGAGGACCCGGAGAGAACCCACGCATACACGGGGAGAACATGCAAACTCCACACAGAAAGGCCACAGTCCAAACTTGCCCTAGCAGAGGATTGAACCAGCAACCTTCTTACTGTGAGGCCAGTGCTAACCACTATGCCACTGTGCAGCCTCACTTCAGTTCAATTCAATTCAATTCAATTCAATTCAATTCAGTTTCATTTCATTTCATTTCATTTAAGTCAGGTCAAGATTGAAGGAATCATGAATCCTGGGAAAAACATCAATATTAAAATCTAATTCAGTGTGCCAATTCCGTTCAATTCAATTCAACTCAGTTCAATTCAGTTCAGTTCAACTTAATTTATACAGTGTTAAATCATGGCAAGGCTATCTCAAGACACTTTACAGACAGAAAAAAAAAAAACATAATGAAAGCCAATTCATTACTGAAAGCCATTACCTGAGACTGGAGCTATGGTTCTACTGGCTTTGTGACTATCTGGTGAAAATCTGGCAAAGTCCAAAACTACTTTCTTTGTCCAGAACGTTTTGTTTTGAAATGTTCATAAATAAATGAATAAATAAATAAATAAAAACAGCCTGTTAATGGGGCATGATGATAACACAGATGTTTTCCATGAAAACATGCACATATTAATTCTTTACTCATTTAACTTAGTTGTGACCATATTTCTGTTTTCACAGAACAAACAAACAAACAAACAACTGGCAAAACGTATTTTACTCTATGTAGTTGTAGAATTAAGTAAAAGCAAAATCATTTCCTTGACTTTTTTTTTTTTTTTTTAAATCAGAACACTATCATTAGGGTCCAGTTGAAGCATTCGGTGATACTTGACCTAAAATGTACATATATTACACTTAATAAGTTCCAAGCTGTATTTGTATTAGTCAAAGACAATTCTGCAACAAAAGTAATACAAACAAGCCCTCTTTAGTTCCTACATGTTTATCCTGTGGTTTGGTGAATAGTTTTTAATTAGAGTAGAACTTTTTGGTTATATAGCCTACCTAGTTTGTTGACTTAATTTCTCAACTGTAAGTAAAAGGGAAAAAAAAGATCTTAAATATTTTCTTTATTTTCATACCATTCTGTTTTTCATATTAGAATAATAAAAGTATGAATTTAATACTTAATAGAAGCCTTATGGAGACGTAAAATTATTTTCATAATCTTGTCGTCATGAACGAATCATAAAGTACTGAAGGATAACAAGTGATAACTTGTTGATAGATTTCTGGTGTTTACTAAGCAGTCATTTGTCAACACTCTTTATACACCACTGAGAAAAAAAACCCTCCTTGCTATTGATTCATTAATCACAAAATATTAGTGTGCAACCTGTCAGTGTGTAGTAGGCTACTTCATATTCATCTACAATGTAGTCAAGTCCTTCAAATGAATCATCAGATAAAGTATTCACTGGTGACTCATCAGTTATCAAATCATTCTTCAGAAATGTATTTCCTTAATCATCTGACCATGATCTGATCATTTACAGAACTGCTTAGTACAATCATACTAAGCATAATAATAATAATAATAATAATAATAATAATAATAATAATAATAATAATAAATCAAATGACAAAACCTCATTGGTTGTTTTTGTTCCGTAAGTTTAACCAAAACAAAAACAAAACTCTGCCTGGCTGCTTTTTCCCCCTCATCCGCAGTCTGTGATGCTGTCAGGTATGTGGCTTTAGTCCACCATCTAGTGGTGCATATGTCTAAGGTTCTGTATTTCTGTATTTACGCTCCAACCACCCGACCACCGCTTCAGATGAAGACCTGTTGCATCCCCCTCTCCTCCCCCGTTTTCCTTCCACTGAACTTCGCTTGGACAAGTGACGAGGCTGAGGGCGAGAATACACTAAACTCTATAAATGAAGTTAGAAGACACAGCCATGCACTGTAAACCGCCCAAAGTGACTCATATCGCGGCAGCCAGGGAGTGAAGATGGCTGGGATTATTTCCATGCCTCGTTCCCGTCCCCGTGCGCGTTTACGCTCATCTGTGCCACACTCCTCTGGCTCCCATCCACCCTGCAGTATTTATAGCCATACAGCGGTAATCAGCACTCAAGGAATCTTCGCGAAATCATCCTCTCACCACTAAACTTGGACTGACTGAGTGACACACAAGAGGGTTGAATTTGGGATCCACCTGCTCGGGGTTCAGTGACGATGAAGGAGCGCGCGGCACCTCAAGGTAAAACCACCTAATTTATTGATTAGTGCATGGCTTAATTGACGTCTCTGCCTCCGCACGCGGGTGTTGCATCAACCCTCTTCTTCCTATGTGCATTTCTTTTTTAGCACCCCGCTCATCCATTTCTACTTATGACCGCTGTTTTGATTTCGTTTTCACTCACTTGGCTTTTGCGTCAAAACTCTTAACTCCCCAAGACTAAAGAAACAGCAGGTCAATTAGCGATACCTGTTAAAAGCCCTGTTAATGCATTTCCAAGGCGATTGCCGACCTGCAGCTGACGTGAACAAATTAGACGAGGGGGTCCGCCTGTTGTTCCTGTAGTCTCTACTGTGACTGCTCTAATTAAAGCGTAGGAGATCACAGCCAGCAGCTGAAATTCACATTTAAAACAAAAAAAAGAAAAAAAAAAGTGTCTCTTCGCAAGTGTTTTAACTTGGATAAATAATGTAGATGTCTGCGGTTATATCGGCTGTAAAAATTAGGTTATTTAATTTTTGTTTGAATTAGTCATCCACATGTCAGGGATCCACCCTGCCTGTCATCCTACTGTGTTGCACCTGATATTTTTTGTTTTCCCTCCAAGGTGAGCCTTATGATATGTGCACTGACATTTCAATTTTCCCACAGCTTTGGCTGCAGAACACACTCATAATAAGCAATAACACATCTTTTGAACTTGCATGACTCTGGCAAGAAAACAGAAGCTGAGCAGCATAAAGATACCATCAATTTCACCCGTGCAAATGTGTGCGCTGACCTTGTAGCCTCTGCCAACATTCAGACAGGCGCAGCACCCTGTTCCAGGGCAGAGCTCAGCTCAGACTGTGTCCAGTTCATGTCTGAGGAGCCCCTGCTGCTGATGAGTGAGTCACTGAGCCTTTGCTTTAGCTCCTCCACACACAGTCATCTTCCTTTCAGCTCCAGCTCAATGGAAACAGCCTTGTTTCGTCTGTCTCTTCTCCAGCTCGCTAAAAAAACTTGCTGTTTTCCAGTCTTCCCACCTCATCTCCCCCCCCCCCCCCCCCCCCCATGCTTTTCTGTCTCAAGATGCAGGCACACTTGTCTGAACAATGAACAACAACAGTAAGGTTGAAGACAAAACCTGTTTCTTAAACGTCTGATACTACCCAGCCTTATTTTATCTAAACACCACACAGGTGCTTCTCATCTGATTCAAAGCTTTTGTTCATCCAATCATATTACTTCTAATATTAAAGGATCATTGCAGCAAATAATGTGGAAAACAGCTGAATTGAGGCGTTTATTTGAAATTTATTGTGCACTGCTCAAGTGGGGAAAGAATCCCATCACTACTGTATTTCCTGTTGTTTTTGCTCCATTTTATTTCTTTTTTAGTTTTCTTGGTTACATGTTTGCTTTTTTTTTTCATTTTTACAAAGAAGTCACACAGATTTGTATTTTCCAAGTTCCTGCCATCTCTTCTACTATGTAATGATATGACATTGTCATATATTTACATAATTTTTTTTACAGTGTTTTTTTTTTTCTTTTCTTTCTCACACATTAATAAGTAAGCAGCCTCATACTTAACTATTTTGGCGCTTCAGAAAGTGAGGTGGGTGCAGAGAGACAGGAGCTAAAACAAAACCTTTCAGGCAGTGTGACACATCTTTAGAGTGAAACCATGAATCTGAAAACAGGCATAGAGTGGGTCATTTAAAAAATCTGTAAATTTTATGCCAAAATAACCAAGACTGGCAGGTGACACTGCTGACTTTAGAAAGGTCCAGTTTTAGAATAGCTATCACACACACACACACACACACACACACACACACACACACACACACACACACACACACACACACACACACACAAACTAATTGGATATACAGTTGTTTGTAATGTGATTAAACAAGTCCAGCTCTGCTACCAACAGTTCTATAAGTCTATATGCACACATAGGCAATGAAGGTTTTTATCATTTTGATTATATTTAGTAACAAGAAATTAGTGTTTAATCTAGAACAGTGGAGCCAGATGTGGATGCCACTCGTTTTCATGTACAGTGTTTAGTCATAAATTTTTTTTTGTGTGTCCCAGTAAAGGCATTAGATAAAAAGTTAGAGGATCTCCAAACGTGCAAGGAAACAGTTGCATTGATTACATGAACGATGTTAACCTGGTTAAAACTTTCCCCTGAATGAGACACTGCAATGTAAATAACACTGTTAGCTTTATTCCATTCCACAACCTGAGCTGAACTGACAGATCTCAGTTCAGCGCAAATGAAACGCACAAGGCAAAAAAAGCGGAGTTGAACGTAAAACTCTCAAATCTACACCGAAAACTCGACATATTTTGTCTCCATTTCACCAACTGTGGACTTAATGACCAAAACTGGCAAAGTGTGGAACTACATTCTCATTGTGGGTATGTCCTCTGAGGATTTAGTCATCATGCATTGGCACCGTGTAAGCAACAATGGGCCTGTGTAATCATTAATCCCAGCTTTTTAAAGTACCAGTAAAGATGTAAAAGTAAAGGTGAATAATGATAATCTTTGCTTGTCATCATGAGATCTGTGTTACATCCACAGAGCATGTAGTTCCTTCCTAAAACTCCAGTTCTCTCAGTTCATGTGTTTCCACAATTCTCTGTAATTCACTGCTGGTTCGTTGGAAGATCTGCATTACTGATGAATTCAGTCTTCACTCTTCTCAGAATAAACGCAGTTTGTTTCCCTGTTTTCAATTAAAGACAGCCAGGTTAAGTAAATTCAGCCATTCAGAGAAGATGTGTTTCAATGAACATTTCACAACCTGGCTGCTAGTCTAATGGTCTAAAGTGGGCCTGTTTCTTGAGTTTTTGGGGTATGGACTGCTTTTGTATACACTATCTCCTGCCTCCCTGCAGACGTGAAAGACATGTTTAATTGATGCAATTCTTTCCATGTTAAGCATGTTTTGAACAAGTACTTTTTTTAACATATTCAACTTAACTCTACATATATCTTCAAAGTAACCTAATTCACACAGTTTTTGAGACCTTTTGCATCACATTGTGGTAGAAATTTATCTGAAAACCCTGTTGTACACAATCTGATGCTCATCTCCTGGTCAATATGGATAGCAGGAAGCAGAAGGCTATACCACAATAGTTTTTGACCACATGGTAATTAATCGTAAAAAATGCAATGTTTATTTTTTCATATTTTGTTACAAATCCTTTAAAAGGCTTTAAAGAGATAGATCAAGTTGATTGTATTTGTCACGAGATCTGGCAACACAGACTGGTATTGTTCAGTATCCAGGTTGCAATTACAAGAAAACACACTTTCACTGTGAATAAGTAACCTGTAAAGCATACACACATCACAATCCAAACGTTGTCATTGTGATATTCAGGTCAATGTAGAATATTTTTAAGTCAGCTGTCTTTGCACAACTGTTGTCTTGGAAACAGAATATTTTTAAAGCAAGTCAAAACAAATTATTTAGAAGATTTGGAGATTGTTGACTAAGATTACAATAACTGATCAATAGGCTTTAAAGTCTGAGACAGTGTGCACACCACAGACATGTGAACAGAACTGTATAACAGTATGAGAGCTGCTGTGATATTTCAGTCTGGATGAACACGGCTGAAAGACATCAAACTGCTGTGGCTTATTATACAGACAAACAAAGAGGGATCCTGCTGAATGTACAATGTTTTCTTGGCAATGTGTCATGAATTACTATTGTTGTCTCTCACCCATTGTTTTCTGCTTCTGTACTATTTTTATCCCATTTGCAGAATTATGGTAAAATCAGCGCCAACTCCTGACTTCTGCAGAGATGCTCACCACTTCAGACCATTCCCTGCCCCTCACACCCAACCGCTACTCTTCACCCAGCTGCGGTCAACGTGGAAAAGCTCATGTCCAGTCCTCGCTGTCTCTACCTGAGCCTGAGGCCTGGAGGAGAGCCAGCCCTGTTGCCCGTCCTGGCCTGGCGCAAGGAGCTCGCTCCTGCTCCCTCCAGGTTCCTCATTCTGTCCCTGAGTACCTCAGCCTCCCACCTCGAGCAGCCAGCTTCGATGTGCCATGTGGTCAGGAAGAGGGTTCGTCTGACCAGGGCTCAGGGTCCCTAAGCCCCCATGTTATGCTGCGGCGACGCGGGGGACTTGTGGAGCAGAAGGATGTTATCATGGCCCACCAAGCTCACAAAATACAGAGCACGCCACAAGCTCGCAGGAAGGAGTGGGAGTGAGTATAAAAGAGATTTGGAGTCAAAGGATTTCTTTTAAACTGCATGTGTAAAAATGGTAAATCTCCATGGGGGTGGATGAAATGTAAAAGATATACTAGCGACACAGTTCTACTTGTCAAGCTACAAGTCGTTAGAGTCCCTGGAGTCTTACAAATAGAGTTTATGGATGCAGATATACAGAATATACAGTATCAGTAAAAAAAAAAACATTTGTCAGCTTTTGTTTTTGTCATTTTTGAGGCAGACGTCTACTGCACAGTAACAATTAAAAACCGTCTTGACAGTCTTATTCCATTCAAAAGTCCTAACAAGTCATGCTAGTGAGCAAACATGAATATTAACAGAGCTGCTGAACTGGAACTGCTGCGTTTCCACCACTCATTGTAATAACTGCACCTGCAGATCCTTCTGCAATGTGTCAAACTGTCCATCGCAGTAATGACTTGTAGACATGTGAAACGTAGTAATAAGCAGACATGACATCCACAATTTTGTTTTCCTTGAGCCTTTTATAAACAAAAACATTTGTCTTGAAATGTTATTGTCTTGGTTTGATGACCGTCTTCTTTACAATCACAGCAAGCAGAAAGAGAGCTCTGCAAACATACACTTTAAACGACACTTCTGCGTTGTAAATGTATGTTTCTAATAACTGGAAAATAGTCCCATTCTTCAGTTTGGTGGAGTGTCAGTCAATTCCTTAAAACAGGACAGCTTAAACTCCAGGATGTTGCTTATTTTCCATTAGTGACCTGCACATCTGTTATGACCCAAACTCTGCTAGGGCAACTGAGCCAAACAAAAGAAAGACTTGTGGCAAGGTGTTCACATGGACCAATATAGATTTATTGTCCAATGGGGAAGACGAGGCAAGAACAGACCAGAAATGGCCTCAAAATAGCCAAACCAAAAGGAAAACAGGCATATAAGGCATTTTCCCCAAACAAAACAGCACTGGTTTAACCATAGCAAAAAAAACATACAGATGTAACACTACCGGTTTCACATCCATGAACAATGAGATTTAAGAAAAACAACAACAACAACAACCAAAAAAAAAAAAAAGAACTAAACAAGAGGAAACAATGCTGCTCAACCAATGTCCTCTAGAACTACAACAGTTCAAAGTCCAACACCAAAGCAAGCTGTGGGCAGACCACTACTGAGCCAGTGGTTGCCATTGAGTGATGGACTCCAAGTGTCTTTTAAGTCCCGGCCATTAGTGGAAGCAGCTGTGAGTGGAGCTCCAATTATCCAATGAGCAGGGTGGAGATGAGCATGTGACGGGCAGGACCAATCCCAGTCAGGAGGCAGCTCTCAGAGTTTTGTTTGAGCAGTGATCCCAGGTGAAGGTTATCAGAATTAGTAGGCAGCTGAAGAGCAAGAAAACAGGCAGCCATAACGTCTAAGGTCATTAAATGACATTTCTTTTTAATCGAGGTCAGGACTGGTTTTAAAACCACAATAACTTTAGAGAATAATGTATTTATTTGCTATCTTATGGGAAACGTTCATGTCTATTGAATGGGATTCTGTTGGAGCCTGAGATGTTTCAGAGCCTGTAGCTAGCAACCATGAGTGCTTTTGCATTTGAACGCCCTCTTTTAATGATTTATGTCTCAGCTCCAGTGGTTACAAATGTTTTGTGTTGCACAATTTTCGTTGTGATGCAGTATGCATATAAGATGTAATGTGTTCTTTAAGAATTTGCTATTTTACTTGAGAATCCATTTTTTTTTCATCAGAGATCTCAAGCCATTCTGCAAGCTTTGAACACCAGAGTTCTGATTTAGTCATATTTTATATTTACTAAATAGTTTCAAAGTCTTTATCTTGTCCATGTGTTGTGTCTTTAGTAAGCGGAGAATTGTTTTTCAGTGTGTTCCTGATGTAGACTCATGAAGATTAACATGAGCCAAACTAAGTTAGGCTTTCATTGCTAAAAAGTTATAATAGATGTCTTTGTGGTCTTGTTTGCACATTTTCTTCTCAGAGTGATATTTGCAGGTCAACCTCTCCTGGAAAGTTACAATAGCCTTGATTTTCCTCCATTTCTACACAATCTCTCTGATTGGTAGCAGAGCTTCAACTCTTTATAGATGGTTTTAATGATGTTTTCCAACCTGATGAGATTAATAACTTATTACATTATAACAGCAAAACTTATTTTCTATTGTTTATTTAAAAAAAAAAACAACAACAACAAAACAGGCTGCCATCCTAAAGACAGCTTAAAGCTTCAAAAGAACCTTGAATTCTAAAGGTTCACATCCTTTTTGCTACTAAGAGATCAATACACAATCTAGCTTTTCTCTCAATAAATTCATGATTTTATGTCTTGCTTGTTTAACTTGGTGCTTTTTCAAATTTTTATGTTGAAATCTTTATATGTTTATCATGTTATTTCTTTATTTTCATGTAACGTCATTTACTGTAATCAGATGCTTTATATTCTAATTAATGGGGCAGATCAGAATGCTTGCTAGTGAAGTTCTTCCTTCTGGAGCCACATCAGTTTGACTGTCTGCTTTTCGCCACTTGAATGTAAAGTGGTGCTCCATCAGTGTGACCTCCAACCAACTGACCTACCCCACTCCTTCCTCCTCCATCTTCTGGTTTCTATTTACTCTATTATACTTCAGCTCCATGTCTGCTTTATTATTTGGGTGTCATGTTTTCTGCTTTGCTCGCCATCTTTCTCTCTAATTTACAGAAACACAATAATCAGGTTTATCCCTTTTTTCAAAAGCAAGTAGAGAATTAAACTGTTTTCACATATTAAAAACACATATAGCGTTTTGGGGTGCTGCTGTAAATGTATTGTGGTTATTTGTCCATTAGGGGATGCTAGGGAATCAAAGTAGAGAAGCAGCAGGGAAGCATCATGATGTCTTTAGAATGAAACGGTTCGGTCTGGACACTGGTGAGATTGCCCTCAAAATGCTGAAAGGGTTTTAATGTTGTACAGTGAGTATTATGACATGTTTGTATAGCCATTTTCTAAATGTGAGAGAAGCTTGCTTTTCCTCTCTAAACTTTTCTTTGAGTTTCTTGTGTAGTTATCCAACATTTCAGGCTTTTTGATGCTCCTGTACAAATTTGAATGATTTCCCTGAAACCATAGCGAGGATATAAATATGTTTCACTGTATACTGGCACTGTGTTGCGGCAGTCTGTGGCAATATAAGAAACCGTTATTGGTCGAATCAAACTGACATAACTCAGTAGAGAGGATGTCTGTTGCTAGGGAACAGAGAGAAAAATAAAATGCTAAAACCACTCCAGTCAATGTTGAGTGAAAGCCTGTCTGCAATTATATAAATGCCCTTCAGAGCTCCAGCATCAAGTGCCATTAATGTTTTAACTCTCATTGCATATCACCTACAGCTGCACTTCATCTCACTTCCCTGTTGCTAGAGATTTTTTTCTTCAAAAAAGACATTTTTTTTTTATCTACATCACATCTTTAATAGATGTAAATCTATTGTCATTTTCATTTGCCATAGCTGCAAACTTCAAATCGTTCAAAGTTTGGTTAGGCCCCAGGAAATTTATAAAGTTCTTTTGCTATTCTTGGACACCTTTGAGTAGGCTGAAAGCAAGAGCAGAACAAAAGACAAACAGTCTTGAAACAGGCTGCACCTGGTCATGTGCACAGCGTTTTGGAGCATCAGTGCGGTGAGGGTGCTGTGCTCAAGTCTGTCAGTTTACTCCCGCAAGATGTCCAGTGACCCTGACGAGGAGGTGTATGTGTTTGGAGAAACAGATTTCTGTAGGATGAGGTTGCTCTATTGTGCAACATGGCTTTTGTTGGCAAAAATGAAAAAGAACAGAACAGGAATTCAAAGGAGCGATGTCGCTATGGAAACAACAGCAAAGAGAGAGATGCAGAAACAAGCACAGAGAGAGATATGCACTATTTGCAGAGATGGACAAATATTTTTGTTGGGCAACACAGAATGAGGTGTGTGTGTGCGATTTTGTTTTGTAATGAGTGCTTGTTTTTAAGTAGAAAGCAGAGATGTGATGAACAGATACTATCAGTCAGTAACCTCCTCGTGATGCGTGATATTTATCATCCTTTTGCTGTTTGTACATTGTGCTCTTGATCAGTGTAGCCCTTTTGTTGCTGTCTTGCTTTGCATGAGGTGACACGCCCGCCTGCTTCATGCAAATTCGGAAGAGGAGGCAACAAGAGTCATGGTTGAGTCTTTGGAGCTCAGAAAGAAACTTATTCATACATCCTGCTAAATCAGTTCACCCCTCCCAAATCTCAGCTTGTTTGCCAAGCATGATGTTGTCACTCTCTTTCTAGGCTTGTTTTCTTACCCCCTCCCCCAACACACACACACACCTCCCCTCATGTAAGCCCTCACTGGGCTGCTCGTCTGCACACTGTGTGGCAACTTCTTTATGTGGTCGAAGAGTCAGCAGCAAAGAATGATGCACATTGCCGGAATATGAAGTGGACTTATGCTGTGGCTGATTTTAATTGTCATGAATCGCAGCCTTGGGCATGAAACAAGCCTCGGCTGAATAATCTCATGTCTGTGGGGGCTGAAGTGGTCATCTTCAGGAAACAGTGGGGAGGGGAGGAGAGCAGCAGATGGAGTGAGAGCGCCCAGTTGCCTAATGAGGTCTCACTTGTAGCACTGAGTGTTAAAAAGACCCTGCTTTCTTCTGCTTTCCCTCAAAAAGGGAGCAGCCCTAAGATCTATTTCATGCTCTATTTTTACTCCTGACTTTTACTCCAGTATTAGCACAATGGCCCAGATTTTAAATGTTTTAATAGTGCAAGTCTGTCTCCATTAATGACAATATGAAGATGCTGTCTGACAATCAAAGGGTGAAACTGTTTAAAAGGGGGAGCAAAGTCTAACTAATATAAAGAGCTTTGTAAAAATTAATTTATTATTTTTTTTTACTCACTTGAACTATCAACACACCTGTTGTCTTTTGTGCAGATTTTCCTAGAATTCAGTTTTATTTATATTTCACACCTCTTTCTTTTCCCACAGCACCCACAAGCATCTTTACATAATTGTTTTTTTAAGCACATACCCACACAGCCTGCTGTATATATTCTTCTTTTTTTGGAGGTGGGGGGGGTTCTTCATCCTCAACAAACTCTAATTGCTATGGTAACAAAATATATGTCCCTCCTCTCCGGCAGCTTTCATTCAGATGAATTTAGAAATCACCGTGAAGCAGCGCTGTGGGAGGGGGCTACTGGTGCTTATACCTTCCCAGCTGATGATTTTCCAGTATAGGTGAAAAGATTGAGGGATGCATCTCTTCATCTATTCAATCGACTCTTCACAGAAATTTTGCTTTAGAGGCGTTAAACGGGCTCATTCTTTTTGACAAGTTTGCCATGTCGGAGAAGATGCGTAAAGTTTTGGAAGACTTCCCTCGGATCTCTCCATCTAATGAGCGCGCACTGGTTTTTGATAACCTCGGTTTGTCAGATCACAACGGGCTTGGATGTTGGTAGGAAATTACATGGAATAAACTCGGTGGATTTTTTTTCACCCCCTGCGCTGCCCGAGTTTAGAGAAGCGCGCATATTGAAAGTTGTTCAGAGCTGATTGTTACGCGCTGTCAAACAGATGGGATATTTTTTTGTACTGCCTGTACTCTTGAAACACTATTAGACACATGGAAGATTATCCTGAAATATACCACCACAACTTAGTTGTATAATTTTTTATTGATCTCTTTTATCTCTCGTGGACATGGAGTGAGAGGATTCTGGAACTTTTTGGGGATTCTTTGCGCTCGAAGGTGGATGTCTTTTTTTCCAGCTTACCTCTACTTTCCAGTTGTACTCATTTAACAATCATCCTTATAGTAAACACTCCTAAGTAGGTCGTTTCTTCATCTCTTTGTAGAATGGCTCGGTTTGGGGACGAGTCCGCTCCCACTACAGTGGACTCCGGGGATGGAGACTTGGAGCGCGCAGGCGACGGGCAGGACGCGGCGGCCGCGGGACTCACGGCTTCCATGAAGCAAGCCAAGGCGCAGCGGGCCCGGACCATGGCTCTGTACAACCCCGTCCCCCACCGACAGAACTGCCTCACCGTCAACAGGTCACTCTTCATATTTGCAGAAGACAACATAATTAGAAAATACGCAAGGAGAATAATTGAGTGGCCATATCCTTACATTGCAAGCATTAGTTGTGTCTGAAGAGTTTCAAACTAATGTGGTATGTTACTTCAGCACAATGGACAGCGACAATCCTCTTGCTGTAAACAGTCCCAGCTTTAAACTCTCCAACTTTCTTTTAAGTGCATGTTAAAGAACAGCTTCTGGGTTTAAATTATTCGGGTTGTGCATGACCTCTTACATCTTATTCAGCGTACAGGCATGGCTCTATAAGTAACTCTGTGATTCCCAGCTACTGATTAAACCGTATAACCAAAAACAATCCTTTAACTTGAATCCATCGCTGCATTTGCTCTTCTCATAATTTGGCAAAGTAACTTATTTATTCTTATTTGGACTCATTTACTTTGGAGCTGGCAGAAGACAGAAAGTAAGCATGTGGTGATCATTAGAAGCAGCTCTGCTCAGTGTGGGGGTGGCATGTGGGCACATCTCTGCTGCCTTAGTGCTCACTGGAATGTGAACCTAGTCATGAGTAGGTGTCAGTTCAAATTTACCAGGCAGCATTTCTGCGGTTGCCTGCTGTAGTTCTCCGAAGCATTTGTTTCCCTAAACTTGCAGGGTTTTTTTTTCTACAACTTCCTAGAAAAAGCATTATTCCCCACCCCTTTATTTGTTTTGAACATATCTTCTAAGCATTTTCCCGCTAAAGTTTTGTATGCATTTCAATCTTTTCAAGCCTCATCAGTTCAGCAACATCATTCAGCTGCCATATCTACCAACTGTGCCTCCTGCCTTACACCCCCTCCAGTGCAGCAAGCCAGTCTCCCACTGTTACCTAACTACAGGCTCTCTGTGGGTGAGTGGGAGTAGGGCTAGTGGTCAACACTAGCTGGCCACTGGCAGTACTGTTATGTGTCTGTAGGTAACACAGAGGCAGAGGTGTGTGTGGGAGAGGGCTGGCCACTAGTACTGTGGGGGATTATGGGCTGTGATAGCAGCACGTGTCAGAGTGCTGACCGAGTGAGACCCAAAATGTCCAAATTCAGAGACTGTAGGTGTAAAACAGATTCTTGTGAATTATCAGGAATCTGTAGCACTGTGTGCTGCACAGACTATTAAAACAATTCACACAAGCTTTATGGCCTGAGCAGGCCAATCGCTGAGCATTTTAAATGATGCTCTACTCCAGACTCCTGGAAACTTAAGCTGACACGTTATTGTTTGCAGAAAACAATTTGCTTTTGTTAAGTATTTCCACTTATAAATATACATTTTCTAAGTTCTAAGAAGCAATCTTTCTAATTAAATCTCTATGTGTTTGCATTACAACATGAAAACCCGCTAAAAGTGCATTTGCAATCCATCAAACCCAAGTAATTTCTGTCAAGTCTGACTAAAAGAAACTTTAAACTGGCTGTAATGGATGGTAAGCCATACTGATACAGTTTGTTTCATTGAAGGCAAAAGGACTGATTGATGGAATTTGATTAATAAACGGATGACAGTGGCTACTTAATATGTTTGTGAAACATGTTTAAATAATGTAGTAACACTATGATGCATAAATTTAGCAGGGACTGTAGTTTGGGTTAAATGGGCTAAAACTTGCATAATGAGTGGCATGCATGGTAACAGGTAACAATTAGTAACAGAGTGGGAGAGATTTATGAAGTATTTCCCGCTTAAGCTATTTTCAACCACTTTCAGTGACAACATTATGGTCAATATGAGTCAGTGTGGGTCTCAAAGGGTCTCATCTCAGCGCGCCTCTGTGAGTCAGTGACCCCATTTCTCTCAAGACAGAAAATTAATACTGACAAGTCTGTTCCTCATGGGAACTATGTCTAACAGAAAGTCACCAGCTTAGGGCTCAGTGTGAATGACACTTCACACATCCACACTATTCGTATGTTTAAAACCCATGAACAAATGTTTCAACTACAAAAATAAAATAAAATAAAATAAAATAAAATAAAATAAAATAAAATAAAATAAAATAATCTAGAAAAGTCAGGTTTCCAGAAATGTTTTGACAAAAATAAAAAACAAAACAAAACAAAAAACCTATGAATTGAGAGATAAATGCATCACTTCTTAACAGATACTGCTGCACAAGCCACAACATCTAACCAAGCAGTAAAAGACAGGAGGTATAAGTCATATTAAATAGCTGAAGAGAACACTTTTATATCTTATTTGACATATTTGTATAGGCAGAAAGTTTGATGATAATAAAGGTGCATAGCTGACTTTTATTTGTAGCGTATGAGAGATAGATGTGTCACAGATAACTAATCATGTTTCCCTCTTGGCACATCTATTGATTTATCATGCTGTAAAATCATATTTTACATAAAGGTTTATAAAATTGTTAAGACGTGTTGTAATCCTGAAAAAGAAAACACTATCATGTAAGGGAAAGAAAATACTATTAGGCTACAGTTAATGTTTTGGTTTTTATCTTGACTCACATGATTTATCAGTTAACATTTTAGCTAACAGGGTTTTTCTGACAGTCCGCTAAGTGATTAGTTTACACTTTGCTTCTTCACGTACACATAATACATAAACACCTGCAGTGTTTCTTCATGTTTAAACTGGAGAACATGTTCTCTCCTGTCCAATTGTAGTCCTCAGAAACCAAAATAATTAACTGAAAATGAAATGAGCTGAGAAAAACCTGCTTCTGTTTAGTAGAAAAGGCACTGTGATTGATTATTTCTCATGCAGAGATGCTGCAATAGCTGGATAAACGATGCTGCATACATAGCTTGCAGTTTTCTCAGCTGCCGGCAGTGAGAAGAGCCATGTTTGCTGTACTTTGTGCAGTTACACCATCAGGCCAAGGTGACTTCACAGCGTACTCATACCCTCCCTAACCTGCTCTTTTTCTCTTCATGAAAAGCACTTTTAAAAGCACGTTGCCATGGATACTGCAATCTCTCTGACAAATTGCTTTCAATAACAGAGAATATGAACCATGCTATAATTCATCATGTCAGTTAATCATCCATCTATTTTTCTTTACCATCCACTAAAGCACATCTCAGAAATATTACTAGACTTTCTTATTCCTGCAAAAACTGTTGTACAAATGAAAATAAAAAGTCCTTCACCTTCCACTCTTTTTCCAGCTTTAGATGTTTTCTGTTTTCTCGATACAGTTTGTCTCTTTTTGTTTCTCTGTGTTTTATGAAAGACTTATCCTTAACCTCATGGTCTTTACACCATTTGAGTATATGATCCTGGCTACCATCACCGCTAACTGTATTGTCCTGGCCTTGGAGCAGCACCTCCCTGGAGAGGATAAGACCCCCATGGCAAAAAGACTGGTGAGGACAAACTTGTTTTTTTAAATTTGTGGATCCATTAGGGGGTAGAAAACAAATGTGTGGGAGTTTAGGGGTTTTTTTGTTGCCGTAATCTGTGGGATTTTGTAGATTTACATTGTAAATAATGTCCAATGAAACAAAACAAAAATACACAATGTCTTTCACTTAACATAGAATGGTTTGGAGTAATGGGTTCGTAATGTTAAGTGTCTGAATAAACCTCTGTGCTTCGTGATATGTGGCTCATAACTTGAATCAAATCTTTTAATTTAGAGAATGAGGTAAGTGGTTGTGACTTTATTGAATACTAATACCCTATCCTAATACCCTAAAATAATCCATATATACCATTAAATTATAACATTTGTTATCAAAACCTGTTTCTGGTTTACAGGGGTAATTTTGATGTAGTTTATGGGCTTTACATTGATATTTAAATAAAGAAAGAACACATGAGTGCAAGATAAGAATATGGGTTTTTGATTTCATATTACAAGGGATTTCAAGATGCACATATCATGACGTTGACATGTTGACCAAAGTCATTGTCTATCGCTTGAATCCAGTTTTACAGGTGCCACATTTACACAAGAAGGTTTTTATAAGCAACAAGATGAGCGTTCTAGGCTCATGTTTTGATTGTGTACGAAGAAAAATATTTAATTTTGCTCAGTGTAAGTGAATTTGGATCAGCTTGGCATGGATAGACCACTCTAGTCTCCTAGGACCACTGTACTGTAGGTTTTAGTTGTTTCTCTGCTACAACACACTTGGTTTATATAAAATGGATCCAACAGCTTTTTGTCAAGTTCTGCACAATGGTACTTTTATTTGAGCGAGGTGCTTTGAAGCAGAGCAAGGTCTCAAATGTTCAGGACAGTGGCCCGCGAGGACAAACGTTAAAGATTACTGCTCTACTCTGGTTGTAAGGGATAGATCAAATATGTATATCAAATATATAAATATAAATCAAACTGAGCCATTTAAAGCAGCTATACTAGTAGTTATAGTAGCTGAATGGATGGCTAACTTGTCTGGTGCTAAATTAACATTTCAATAGCTGAGGATCGCATGGATTTCTTTGGAATGAAATTATAGCATAATGTGATTGTGACTAAAGATAAAGTTGAATAAAACCCAAATATATGAGAGGATTTGAGCCTTGGTCAGTTGGTGAAGACAGCTCAGATGAACCTACGGTATGTGACATCATTAAATGTCACA
The DNA here is from genome assembly GCF_933228915.1 of Telmatherina bonti. Taxonomy (NCBI): domain Eukaryota; kingdom Metazoa; phylum Chordata; class Actinopteri; order Atheriniformes; family Telmatherinidae; genus Telmatherina; species Telmatherina bonti. Next base: position 20,387,968 of record NC_136625.1, read on the forward strand.
TAAAGCCAGCACTTTGACTGATAGATGGAACCATGATGATTGAAATGACATGCAATCCCTCTATTTTCATTTCTCCTTCAGGAAAAGACAGAGCCATACTTTATTGGGATATTCTGCTTTGAAGCAGGGATCAAGTTGGTGGCGCTTGGTTTTGTTTTCCATAAAGGCTCTTATCTGAGAAATGGCTGGAACGTTATGGACTTCATAGTCGTACTCAGTGGGTGAGTGATAACTTTTCTTTCTTAACACTTGCATTTTCATTACAGTGAGATATCTTCTTTCTTTTTTTCAAACATTGGATAGTTACCTCCGCCAAAGAGGCTATGTTTTTACCAATGTTTATCTGTTTGTTTGTTTGTGTTCAAAATAACTCAAAAAGCTCTGGAGAGATTTACATGAAATTTTCAGGAGTTGTTGGAAATGTGAAAATGAAGAACTGATTAAATTTAGGTGGTGATCTGGATCACCGTTTGGACCCAGGAATTTTTTAAATGATCCTTTAACATGGCGGAGGTTTGCGCTCTCTGAGTGCTTTCTAGTTTTAAGTACCAAATATGCTTGTGGAACATTGCTACATCCTGTAATTGAAACCAATCAAATATGAGCAAAGCAACAAAGCTAATTAGAAGACAAGTTAGTGTTAGCAAGCATGGAGACCCAACCTGAACCTGGATCATGTAATAGTTTTATGGGTTAATGTTTGGGATAATAGCTTTGTTTCAGTGAAACCTAAATTAAAAAAACAAAAAAAACAAAAAAAAAAAACAATATAAAACAAACTTCTAGCTATTAGCATCAAAATGATTCAGATTGTGCTTTCAGTTGTCTTAGCATGATCATCCTGAACTTTCATCTTTCATCAGCAGCACACATTTTTTGATGCAACATATACTTTCTTACTGAAAAATTTACAGCACGAGTATCTTAACGTTTTTACAAAAGCACATTTTTTACATTAAAATGTCCTGTAAAGATTGTAACACCATTGAGCTATGGCAGACTTTCACACTATGGTCCACCAGCGAAGGCTAACTCTATTTACATCTAGCATTCTGTATCTTAGCTCTTTTCAGTCAGTAAAATCCTGTCTGATGTTGACTCTGACTGTAGCTTTCTCTCTTACTTTTCCTCTTATTCTTTGATAATATCTTCTTGTGGTTCTTAGCTGAATCAGCCATGGTGTGCGTTCAGAATGGCCAGCATATTATCAATCTAGTTGTTAATGCAGTTGTGGTGCTGTGAAGCAAAACACAACTACAAAATGATGCTACTGGCCTGAAAAAAACATTGTGGTGCAGTTTCTTAGCAGTTTTGTCTGATCTGACATGTTTGCATGCACTGACATATGAAACTCTAAACGTTATTGTCTACATTTACCAGTCTATGCATGGCGACGTTACTTCCCTTTTTTTTTTTCAAAAACATTTGTTGTTTGTTGAGCAAGGTGGAACCCACAGTCCTCGTGTTAGCCGTTTTTGTGAGAGGTAATCAGCTGCTAAATAATTTGCAAGTGAGTGTAATATGATGGTGAATGACAAAAATCTTAAAATAATAATAGATAACAAGGGAAGTAAATGCACAGAGCACATATACATGTCAGTTACTACACAAAAAATTCTTTTGCAAAGATAAATAGTAGTCACAGTATAATATCTGCAACTGTATTCATAATAGGCTACTGTCTTAGAAGTATTCCTTCCACCAACCCATAATGTCTCAAGGTGAGGTCAGCAGCCTCCCATTCCTCACTCTACACAGTATTAGTAGCGCTCCTGAGCAGCTGGATGGTGGGCCATCTGACAGCCAAAGCCGGATTTTGCCGATACCCATCACCTGCCTCAGGAGTCCCACAGGACAAAAAGGCCCAATAGGACTCCTTCTTCAGCCTGATGGCAACCTTTTCTGCAGGTGTCCACCAACAAATTCTGGGTTTACGGCTGTGACAGGCACCAACGACCTTAAGGCCACAGCTCCAGTTAGCTGTCTTGAGAATGGAGGCGTGGAACATAGTTCACTTGGACCCAATGTCCCCCGCTTCACTCGGAACACGGTTGAATCTCTACTGGGCGTGGTAGTTGACATGTTCCCAGCAGACCCTCACAAAACATTTGGTCCCATCAGACCTGACTGACAGTTGACAGCTCTCTTCCCCTGAGTGTTTAGGACATGCGGCCACATGGCTGATGATACGATTCCAAAGTCAGTTATTGAACTGGGACCTAGATTGCCCTGGTGCCAAGTGCACATATGGACACTCATGTTCATACCTGAACATGGTGTTTGTCATGGACAATCCATCACAAGCCCAGAAGTTCAGTAATAAAACATCACTCAATCGGGAAGTCCCTGGAAGAAGCGCTCTCCAACATGTCGTACAAGGTCTCCAAAAAGGGGTCAACTGCTGTTTAGTGCGTAGGCACAAAGGCTTCCTCTTACTGTCCAAAAACATGCATTTTAGGGCCATTGATCACTCTAAATTCTCCTTAGGAATGAATATAAACGGATGTTTGTCTCTCTGTGTTGGCCCTGTGATGGAAAAGGGATTTTTATCATTTAACTTACTCAGAAATATAACATTACAGTTGAAAAAAAATCAGCATTTGGAAGAAAACTAAAGTATGAGAGTGGGTTTGTGTACACACATTTATGTGCATGTGTTAGAGGCACATCGAACTTCACGATGAATTACAAACTTTACTGAGGTGAGAGAGGGAAATTGGTTTTAAATTAATACTCAGAAAGTGATTCTCCAATTAATTTTGACAGAATTCATTTTCAGTTTACGAGACTGTGGCTGGTGAACCAAAAGATTAATTTCAGACACTGATTGTCAAGTTATGTCGGTGCATTCATGCGCATTCCAGTGCTTGTGTTAACGTTTATCAATATTTTTCATATATGCGCTTGTACTGCAGTCGAACAACTTCTAATGAAGTAATTCTGCTCTTTATGTTCGATACACTTATCCGTTGTTGAACCTTAGGTCTTGTCTTCCTTGTTGTAGATAAATGTTTCTACCATACATTTACACACCACATGCATCCACAATAAAACACGACATAAAGGAAGGAAGAAGTGCGTTTGTGTGGCATAGTCAGGCTCCGCTGTCAGCGATAGGTGGGTGGATAAGTGGATTGGCAGTTGTTTCTAAAACCAGCTTTGGTTCGCCCCCAGGACCTCTGTGAATTAAATGTGAATGCAGCGCAGTAGATGTTATGTAAAACCATAGAAAGAGCAGATGGATGGAGAAGAATGGACGCAGAAAAGAAGAGGCAGAAAAATGAAATTGGAAATACAAACCCAGGACAAATATGATGAGAGTCTTAATTTGTTCCCTGTAGGACTGTTTCTTAGTGAATTAATTGTGCAGGAGTTAGCCATTGTTAACACTGGTTTTGCAGTTTATGGTGGAGCATTCAACATAAAAGAAAGATTGCTGTTGGCATGTTGACATCTCATTTCAATCTGACACCCACATCTTCCTTTTTTTCTGTTTCTTATCTCTCTGTCCTTCATTCTCCCTGCCTCTCCCTCTGCCTCTTACATAAAAGGCACACGAGCATCATGTTTGCAGACTGTTAAAGGCTAAACAGCTGTGGTGTTGACAGAGTTGCATCTTCTTCACGCAGTTGGAGTTGGACTTAGATATTAACTCTTAACAGTGATACTGTACGTTTTTTCATGTCTGATTTTGCAACAAATTAAAATAAATTGGGGCTGCACGGTGGTGTGGTGGTTAGGACTGCGGTCTCACTACAAGAAGGTTGCCGGTTCATGGCTGGGGGGTGGTTTGAACAGGGGTCGTTGTGTGGAGCTTGCATGCTCTCCCTGTGTATGTGTGCATTCTCTCTCGGTACGCTGGCATCCTCCCACCATCACCAGCTGTGGTAATATGCAAACAGTTAAACCACAAACCTGATGTTGAGGCTTATCTAATTTAACAGTTTCTTTCTTTCTTTCTTTTTTTTTTTTTTGTCTTGCCCTGCATTTAAAGGGGTGCTATTATGGTATTTTGAGTTTTCTGAGCTTTCTAAAGTGTTACAGTGTTGAATCCTCATCAGACATGTGAACGGCACTGTTTTTTTTATCACCTAAACGCATGTTTGAGTTTGAGTTTGAGTTCCAGCACGCTCTCTGTTTGGTTTCCATGGTGACGAAAAACGCGTTGTTTTAGAGAGTTTTTTCTACTTCGAAATCCTTGTGACGTCCTGGGTGATAAGTTTCGGTGATTGGTTACCGTCTACTGGTTGACAAGGACATGTACAAATACATCAGGCGGGTGGAAAACGTCGGATAAAGTTATTTCCAACGATGGCTGGTGAGTTTACCAAAGAGAGACATCCTGCTGCATTCGTTGCTGTGGGTTGCTGTTTTCCACTTCGTTTTCAGGGTCTGATTCAGGTTCCAACATGTAGGGCTGTATGCTATGTGTTGACATGGCATTTTGTTTTTTTTATTGAGTTTATATTAGCCTAATCCTTCTGTTTATGAGATGTTACAATGATGGCAAAAGCAGTTGCGGTGCGCGCTCCCGATGTAGTGCAGTGGCGGGAGGCGGGGCTTAATGCGGAAGAGTCTCAATCCACTCGTTTTGCCCACAGGCTAATCTAACAGCCTACGGAGAGGGTCGGTCTGAAGTAAATAAAGCGATTTGTGATAATAACTCGATCAATCCCAGCCCTTCTGGTTTCAGAAATAAAAATAAATTAGCCTGAAATGCACATAGTAGTTCCACTTTAAGCAAGCAGAATGATTTTCTGAATGCTGTGTTCTATTGGGTAAATTTACTTTGCCAATTATATCTATAATGCTCCTCTTGACTTTCTGGATTCTTATTTTATTTTTCTATTTATTTTGCATAATTGTTTGTAATACAAAGTTTTTGTTTCTGGACCGAACCGGAGAGGATAGAAGAGGGACAGAAAGAGAACTGAGAAGAAGAGAAAACAGAGAAACATACTGTGGAGAGAAAAAGAAAAAGAAAAAGAAAAAAAGAAAGAATGAGACAGAGAACAACCTACATATGCATATACATATGCATACATACACACTCGCATATGTATACACATATACATACACCTATATACATATTGGAATCATGTTCCCCCTTGCAGGAGGACGAAGCCATCAACTGTCAGGAGAACCTAGGACTTACAAGCTAAATCAGAAAGAAAACTAGCTGCTGTTAGAAAATAAACCTGCAGACGACTCAGTGACTGTGTCACATGCAGAGCATACAGAGTGGAACGTGTTCAGAGAAGAGTGATCATGCCAATGTGGCCCTGCCCACACAAAGGCGAGAGGCAGGCCAGGAGAATGTAACATTTTGTAATGTTTCTTTACAGTTCTACTCCTCTGTCAGCAGCATTTGGTCATATTCAATGTAAAAATTACAGTTAAGGCTTCATATTAAAAGGATACATGAAGTTTTCTCAATAGAGTTCAATTTCATGTCATGTGAATGCTTCCCAAAAAAAGAAGAGCCAGCACTTTTGATTATTTATTTTGACAGGACTTGCTTTTTTTTCAAAATGTTTTATTTATTCAGTAGGAAGAAAGTAACAGCAAAACTGTGTCCAAGGAAATGAACCAATATAAAAAACTATGATATGTTTTGCCACAAGACTAGAAGGATTTGAGAGCAAAGACTCTGCAAGATGTGAGAATTGTGGGTGAATGACAACTCATAATTTGCCTTGGATTTCAGCGTTGATGTAGCTCCATATTGCAGCCAATATCTGGTTTACTGTTCAACAAAAAGCACATTTTTACAATATTCCTGATTCAACAGCTTTTTGTTTCAGTTGTGCGAAACAGATCTTAGAAATGGGGACTTTCTTTGGTGTCTATGAACTCAAAAGTTGAAGTGAAGCCCTCTGTTCCAGCTGAAACCATGTTACTTACAGTAGTAAATGCACAAAGTCTGTGCACTTTGTGCAGCTCACATATCGTCTGTGTTGTAGTTCCAGTTGTGGCTGGAATTGGTAACAGGCGACCTGATTTCCCGCCACCTATCTGACACATTTTCTAGTAGCACATATGCTGCTTCTCTCTCTTCGCTCACTGTCTCAAACATACTCACACTCAATCAGACACACACAGTCTCACTCTAGTGGCACAGTACAAGTAAGTCAGACTTAAAAGAAAACACATATGTGTCGTAGAGGCCACCTGAGAATAAAATTGAGGCCACTGGGCCAGTGCTGGCGGCATTCATTCTATTTCATATTAATGAATTGCTAGAAGCAAATCTGTTGGGACATGGAGCTCAATTAAAACTCTTAATCTGAGTGAGGAGTGTGTAGCAAAAGGACCCCAGCTACAGCAGTTTACCCTCAATCCAATTTAAATCGGTGGGATTCTAAAATCGTCAATTATATCCTGCGGCAAACAGACTGGCACAGGTGGACTTGATGCTTTGATTAGCAGTGAAATGTCTCCCTGATGACTAATGTGTGAGTGATTGTGACTGTGTTTGTGTATTTTTGTGTGTGTGTTGGGACTTGTTACTCCATTTCTGAGGTCACAGGTACACATTTTCTGCCAGTGAACCCGCGGCCCTTCTGTTTTTAGATATTTTCTGACAACTCTCTTATCAGATCTAATGGTATTGAACCCAGCTGTGCTGAGACACATTTCTCTGTGAGAGCATGAGTGTGTGTGTGTTTGTGTCTGAACTTCCCATCATGTTGTATGAAGGATCAGGTTTCCCTGCTGTCCTTGTTGCAGTGTGACAATCATATAAAATTGTTGCTCTTTAGACAGGATGAATAATAAAACTGGGTGGGAGTTGGGAGTGATTCATTAGCCATCTGGCACAACGACAGATGCACAGGAGTGAGACAAGTCATACATGCATGGCTGGATTAACCAATTAGGGAAACAAAAAATTTGTGTCCCGTCTCCTGTGCATTTACCACTATAGATTGTATTACAAGCACAGACTGCACAATGACACACAAAATGTATTTATTACACATTTAATATAAATGTCACTAGATTACTGAGCTGTTTGATGGGGAGATACATATGCTATTACATAGAAATAATTTGAAAAAAAATCTACAAAGTCCTTCATATGTAAAACGGCGTTGTTACACAGACTCAAAAAAAAAAAAATCCCTGATTTCAGTGAATGGTGTAGAAATTAACAGGACATGGTCTGTAGTGGAAAATCTGGATTTTGAGCCTGTTGTTTGAATTCATGCACACTGTATTCAATTCACCTTTTTTTGTATAGTGCCACTTCACAACTATGTCGTCTCAGGGCACTTTACAGACACATCATTTCAAGCCAATTAATTATAAATGGCCTTGCTAAGAGAGATACCAGCAGATTGCATCAAACAATATGTCGACGCTTCACATAATATGTTACATTATGTGGCACAGGAAAGCTTCCCTGAAAATAAAACTCTACTTTTTATCTTTTGCTTTCTCGTCTGAGCGGGGCTCAAGCTGATCTTGTTTTGATTGGATACTAACATTGATTTGTCCTTGGAATCCAAAAAAAAAATCTTTTAAGAAACAAACGATTATAGAAAACATCTTAATGTTGAAATATATAGTGGAGTGATTCAATCAATCAGATTAACACAACAGGCCAGATAGTCAAGTTATACTCTTGATAAAAACAGTTGAAAGAGGAAGAAACAAAACTTTTATGTTTGAATTTCCATCAGCATCCATCTCTGAACTTTTGTTGATTAGAAATTCAGTTTGCAAATATAAAATAATGCTTTAGCAGCTTAATTAGGAGGTTCTGTTGCTGGTATTTGTCTGACACTTTTAAAGGTGAAATGAGATGTGACATGCAAACCTTGTGGCTTATCCTGCTGTTTCATATTAAAAATTATATAATTCAGATTTTTAATCATAGAACTCAGAGTATAGGCATAAATGTAAATCTAAATAAAGCCTTTCTAACAACTTCTGACACTGCCCAGAGAAGATTCCTGCAGCTGATTGTTCACAAGGGCACCAAAGAGCACGAGGTTCATGTGTGAAACCTGCTCTCATAGCTGGTAAAATGTTGGACCCAGAGCAGAGGAGGCTGGACATGTTGCACTTCCTTCCTTTTTTGGGTGAAAATATATATCCTGCTTACTATGATTTCTAGTGAATAAATGCCCTTTTAAAATGTGTTCACAATTTAACCAAAGAGTTATAACCTTGGCTACTGAATGCATGCCTTTTTTCCCCCAGACTTATATTAATGCCATTAATTTGCTGATGCATTATGTTAATGTTGATTCAGCTGTGCATTACCATCTGTAGATCTGTGCTGGAATGGTGAGCAACGTGATGCTGGTGATTACTGTAGTTTTGGTGGCATTCTTCATGTAGGTGGAGATGTGTGGGAGAGGCTGAATTCTGTGCATGTAATGAATTCAGTCTCTCTAGAGCCAGTTTAGTACAATACACTGCAACAGCACTTCCCCATAAAGAGCTATGAGGAAGAGATAAGCCTCTTTTTAAGAACATGACCTTGCCGTTTGAACGTAGTTGTCTCTTTAAAGTCATGTATTTTAACTGTTTCATGTCTCAAAATCGTGATAGCTCTGCTCCAATGGTGATATGAGAAATCATAATTTTATTTGGATTTCTTTCAGACTTAAAGTTGATTTCAACTTCCTCAGAACAGTTAAAGTGTGAAAGGACATGGGTTCAAGTTCAGTATGATAGCAGCTGTATAAAAGAAATCCTCCAGTAACACTGTCGAAAAGTATTTTGATGCCATACATTAGATCAAATTTATACCAACATGATTCAGGTGTGCATAGCCTCACTTTTCATTTACTTTGTTTAAAAGAACATCTTCTGTTATAAAATTATTCTGGGTCAGTTTGCATTGATATGGTAACTTATAGTGGACAAGTTTGGAGCTGTTCAGATTTTTTAAGTGACAGAAGAGATGCTTGCCAATCAAACTGCCCGTTTGTGTGCCGAACCTTGCGACTGATTATGAGTCCGAGCATCAGTCCCATCTGCTGTTCACCATCTAAGCCTAATGAATCTTGGGCCTTACTGATGCTGGAGCAAGTTAGCAGTCGATCACTACTAGATAAATTTCTGTGGAAAACACATGGACTCAAAGGAAATGTCTGCCCACTGTCTGCATGCACTTTAAGAAGCTCAGTAACGAGACCCGTGCTCATGCAATGTTATGATTAAATTTTTAATGTGTCCCTGTGTTATTAACATATAACCACAATTTAGTTATGTTAGCTCAAATCGAGTGGCCATGGTTTAATTCATGTCCTGAGTAACATAACCATGAAGTCTTGCAATCATGACCGAAGTAAGAAGTGCATTTGGTTTTACTTGGCAAGCTGTAGAAGACAGTAGTATGCGGTTGTCCATGAACTGCTCACTAGTTGTGTGTTTAGTAATGCCAAGAGCATGTCGGACTCCGTAGTTTTCTCTGGTCCCTTGCCAAATTTAATCAGCGATGACATGTTTAGCCGCATGTCATCCTTCAACCGCTGGTTGTCTAGGTGGTGTCCCGATAACGTGGGTTTTATAGATAATTGGAGCGCTTTTTGGGGAAAGCCTGGTCTTATTAGGAGAGATGGCATCCATCCCACGTTGGATGGAGCCGCTCTCTTATCTAGCAATATGGACTCTTTCATTAGTCAGCTAAATTGACAACTCAGGGTTGGGACCAGGAGGCTGAATTGTAGTCCTACACACTTTTCTGCAGCTTCCCACCTGCCGCCGCCCACCCAAAACCCCATTCCGACCTTATACAACTTCCCAGCAGTAAGAATTAAACAACACAAAAACACTTCTGGGGTTAATCGTGAAAACCTCATGAAAATAAAAACAATGGATCTAATAAAATCTGAAAATAAGACAATAAAGTGTGGCCTACTGAATATTAGATCCCTCCCAAATAAGTCTTTATTAGTCAATGACTTGATAGGTGATCACCACATTGATTTATTCTGTCTTACAGAAACCTGGTTACAGCAAGAGGATTATGTTAGTATTAATGAAGCTACGCCAGCTAACTATTTAAACTTTCACATTCCTAGAACTACAGGCAGAGGAGGAGGTGTTGCAGCTATCTTTAAGTCAGAATTTTTAATTAATCCTAAGCACAAAACTAACTATAAATCCTTTGAATTCCTGACATTAAATTTATCTCATCCAAAATGGAATTCAGAGAAACCGCTCCTTTTAGCATTAGTGTATCGCCCACCTCGACCTTACTCTGAGTTTCTGACCGAATTCTCTGATCTCTTGTCTGAGTTAGTGCTGACTACTGATAAGGTCATTGTACTAGGTGATTTTAATATTCATGTTGACGATGAAAATGATAGTTTAAACATTTCCTTTAGCTCTATTCTAAACTCAATTGGGTTTTCACAAAATGTCAATGGAGCCACTCACTCTCATGGTCATATTCTTGATCTTGTTCTAACATATGGTATTGAGACTGATAAGCTCAAAGTATTTCCTCAAAACCCTGTCTTGTCCGATCACTTCTTATTAACCTTTGAATTCACTTTATTTGATTACTCACTGACCAAAAATAAATTCTACTATAGTAGATGTTTATCAGACAATAATATTACAAAATTTAAACAATCAATTGAATCAATTTTTTCACATCTACCATGTGTTAGCATGACTGAGAGTCCCCCTTTAAGCCTTACTCCTGCTCAGATTGATCAACATGCTGATACTATAACAGCTTCAATGCGTACAACCTTGGATAATGTTGCTCCCCTAAAGAAGAAGAAATTAGGTAAGATTATGAAGGCTCCCTGGTTTAATTCCCAGCTTCGAGCTCTAAAACAGGCATCAAGGCGTTTGGAAAACAGATGGTGTTCATCAGGACTAGAGGAGTCTCACTTAACCTGGAAAGAAAGTTTAATCGTATACAAAAAAGCCTTACGTACGGCAAGAACAGCTTATTATTCATCATTGATAGAGGAAAACAAAAACAACCCTCGGTTTCTTTTCAGCACTGTAGCTAGGCTTACTAGGAGCCGGAGCGCTGTGGAGCCATGTATTCTTTTCTCACTTAGCTGTGATGATTTAATGTATTTTTTCTGGAATAAAATTGACACTATTAGAGATCAAATTCACAATACTCTTCCTTCTACCTATAATGTTGAGCCTGTTGTGGTCTCTGAAGCATCCTTAGAACCAGGATCTGACTTGTGTCTAAATAGTTTCTGTCCTGTCCAACCCTCTGAATTAACTAAAATAATAGCTTCATCTAAACCATCCACCTGCATCTTAGACCCTCTCCCAACGAGCCTCTTTAAGGACATTTTCCCTTTAATTAATACATCACTACTAAATCTTATCAATATGTCTTTAGTGACAGGATATGTACCACAATCATTTAAAACTGCTGTAATCAAGCCTTTACTTAAAAAGCAATCTCTGGATCCAGAGTTGATAGCAAATTATAGACCTATATCTAACCTCCCGTTTATGTCCAAAATTCTGGAGAAAATAGTTTCAGCTCAGCTACATGCCCACCTGAGCAGAAATAATTTATGCGAGGAGTTTCAGTCAGGATTTAGAGCTCATCATAGTACTGAGACAGCATTGGTGAAAGTTACTAATGACCTTCTTATGGCCTCAGACAAAGGACTTGTGTCCATACTTATCTTGCTTGATCTTAGTGCTGCATTTGATACAGTCGATCATAACATTCTGTTACAAAGACTAGAACAGGTGATTGGAATTACAGGTACAGCGTTAAGCTGGTTTAAATCATATTTATCTGATAGACTTCAGTTTGTTCATGTAAATGACAAGTCCTCCTCCCAAACTACAGTAAGTCATGGAGTTCCTCAAGGTTCTGTACTTGGACCAATACTCTTCACGCTATATATGCTCCCTTTAGGCAAAATTATTAGACAGCATGGAATAAACTTTCATTGTTATGCAGATGATACTCAACTATACTTATCCTTTAAACCAGATGAAAGAAATCAGCCCAATAGGCTACAAAATTGTCTCATAGACATAAAGACTTGGATGTCTAGAAAATTTTCTCCTCTTAAACTCAGATAAGACTGAAGTAATTCTCGTTGGATCTGAAAAACTCAGAGCTAAATTTTCCGGTTTTGTAATGAACCTGGATGGCATTACTTTAGCTTCCAGTGCTACAGTGAGAAACCTTGGAGTAATATTTGACCCTGACCTGTCCTTTGGTCCACATATTAAGCAGGTTACTAAAACAGCCTTCTTTCATTTATGTAATATAGCCAAAATTAGGGACATTCTGTCTCAGAGTGATGCAGAAAAACTGGTTCACGCTTTTGTTACTTCGAGACTAGATTACTGTAACTCTCTATTACTGGGCTGTCCTAAATATGCCCTGAAAAGCCTTCAGCTGATCCAGAATTCTGCAGCCAGAGTCCTGACCAGAACCAGCAGGAGAGATGATATTTCTCCAGTTTTAGCCTCTCTTCATTGGCTGCCTGTTGAATCTAGAATAGAATTTGAAATCCTTCTCCTTACATATAAAGCCCTCCACAACCAGGCACCACTATATATCAAAGACCTCATAGTTCCTTATATACCAAGCAGAGTACTTCGTTCGCAGACTGCAGGCTTACTTGTGGTTCCTAGAGTCTCAAAGAGCCGAGCAGGAGGCAGAGCCTTTGGTTATCAGGCCCCTCTCTTATGGAATAAGCTCCCAGTTAGTGTTAGGGAAGCAGACACCCTCCCCACCTTTAAGACTAGGCTGAAGACTTATCTTTTTGATAAGTCCTATAGCTAGGGATGGTTAGCATCCCTTAGTTATGCTGCTATAGGTTTAGACTGCTGAGGGACATTTCCTGATACACTGAGCTTCTTTCTTTTTCTCTTTATCTCTTTCTTTTACCCCCCCCACCCCCATAACAGTGTTGCATCATTAACATGTATGTCTCCTGTCTCAGCAGGTCTCCCTGGCCGGGAGTAGCAGTTCCTGTTGTCTGTTGTCTTTCTGTCCTCTTCCCCCCACACAGCAGAGGCAGATGGCTGCCTGTCCTGAGCCGGGTTCTGCCGGAGGTTTCCTTCCTGTTAAAAGGGAGTTTTTTCCTTCCCACTGTTGCCAGTGTGCTTGCTCAGGATGGGAGATTGAGTTGGACTCAACTCAATCTGTTGGTTTCCTTATATAGGCTATTATGAATTGGCCTTCATTATGTTTTCCCCTCTGTCTGTAAAGCGTCTTGAGATGGCATTGCCGTGATTTGACGCTATATAAATAAAGTTGAATTGAATTGAATTGAATTAATATGCAGTTACAAGATATTAATATATAATCATATTTTCTTTAAGAATTTTCTTTCACAAAACAACTTAAGACCTAAATGTTGTGTATATTGCCAAGGATGTACCTGAAACACAATAATCTAAATGCACTTAGACGCCAGAAGCTAAGTTAATGTAACCGTGAAAAATGTCAATGCTAAGAATCTTAGTTATTAATCTATAATATTTGATTAAGAAATAGTTACACATTTTCTAGAAAATGAAAAACGTTACTTTCATATTTATGATTTTGTTATATGTTTTATCATATCCTGTGATGGACTGGCCACCTGTTCAGGGTCTACCCTGCCTCTCGCCCAATGATTACAATGTTCATAACAACTTTGATCTAATCTGCTTTGCACATGGAGACATGACTTTCAGTTACCATATGCATCATTTAGTTCACTCTGTGTGATACAGAGAAGAAACTCAAAGCCAATTGAGAAAGTTTTGTGGGTTTGTAAGCACATCAAGTACAGTATTTTGCATAAAAATGGCAGACAAATTATTGTACAAACGGGAGCTCTCCTACTTCAAAAGAAATTACTATGTGTGATGTTTGGAAGTTCTGGTTTTCACTGCTGACCTTGTGTTCACTTTTACTTCAATTTTATCAAACTCAGAATATGTCTGATCAGTTAAAGAAGTAGAATATAAAGTACAGGGACATGTTGAAGTGAAACTGAAGAGAGAGACAACTTGAAAAGTTTCTGTTTTTGTGTCTCTTATGAGTTTGTCCAACAGAAAAATTAGGCCTACCATTGTTTGGTTATGATCTATGCTTTTCCAAAGATACATGTTATGTTTCTTTTTTATTTTGTTTCAATCCACAGAAACTAGTTTTCTGAGATACAAAGATAAGCCAAGCTTTGCTCTTATTTTAAAAAAAAATGTATCCAAAAATGAAATTGATATGTTGACAAAAACACTGACAAAAGCATAATTATTTTTAATGTGAATGGCTTTAACCAATGAAAGTGTTTATAGAATAAACAACCGAGAATCTAGGAATGAACCCTATTAAATCCCATATTCATATATGAATATACACTACAAGTCAAAGGCTTGGACATAACCTTTGACTCATATTGCAGGACTGAAATCAGTGTCGACCACTCACTTTTATTCCTTTTTTTTCCACTCACTTTATTACCATGTGCTCTTCAATCTAGCTGAAACACTTTGTTTTCTCATCTAAAAATGGCAATTGTTTGGTTTGTATTATATAAATATATTCAGAGTAAACAGATTTTGGGTAGCATCAAAATACTGAATAATTATTGAATTCTGTTTGTACTGGAGAATTAGGTCTAAACTGAACCAAAGAAAATGACCTTTGTGTTCATGCGTGTCTGTATAGATGATTCATGAGGTACCACGAGCAGAAAATATGTTCGCTTTATTTTAGAGTTTTCTCTGAATTGTTTGTCCTCAAAGTGCAGAAAGTGCAGCCTTGAAGGAGCTGCTGCTGCTCTCTGCTTTTGTTCGGGGTGTTTGGATTGAAAGCTCAGACACCCACTCCTGTGTTCCCTCTCCTTCTCAATGTCTTTCACTGTGTCATCTCTTTGTCTGGCACAAACTAGCTTGATATGCTTACATTCTCACAGAAACTTTATTAACTGCATGTTCTAGTTGTGATGGTTTGGCATCTAACCTGATAACCTAAAAATACAAAATGTATGTCTATAAAAACTGTTTGTTATAGTCTGATGATATTTCATGCTTGCTTCACAGCAGAACAGCGATGGCCAATGTTAACTGCAAAAACCCTTGTGACAAATGCACAAAATGAAACTATAGAAACCATGTTGAATCAAAAAGTAGCCTGACTGATGTATAATTATGTGCTAATTATGAGTCTTGGAAAAATGAAGTACTGATTTAAAAATACTATTTCAGACTTTTTGTGTAATTTCTTCATCTGATACTTCACATAACATCACAAACGTTTCTCCTGAGATGCAGATCAGTTGTGGAAAAACAATCAAACCATGCAAAAGCTTTTACATTGAGATGATTCAATGTTATATCTATATGTAAAATTAAATCATATTGACACTGATGTGTCAAACTTTTCATGGCATATGTGTAACATTCCATGTTAGTTTAGCAGGTGAGAGTTTGCAAACACAAAGAGCAGCTGAGGAAAACTGGAATGTATAGTCTGGTAGCTTTGAACAAATTTGGCCATTAAACAATGTCCGTAAGCTCTCCGTTAACACTTGTCTAAATCAGCATTTATATATGCATGTTACATAAAAAAGGAGTATATAATGAAACTCGAATCAAATTCAAACATAAATCAATTATTGATGTAAATTCCTGCTCAGTACACTACTACAATAGCAGTCATAGTGTCCTTGTCACAGTGTGTTAAGGATGAGGACATAAATGCAGGGTGGAGAGGAGGGAAGCAGGGAGATTTTGGAAATGAAATGTTTAATGAAACAAACCAAAGGTGCTACAGGATAAAAAAATAATAGGGCTCATAAACCTAATTAAAACTTGGACTTTCACAGTCTAAAGACTCATACAAACAATACAAAGATGACACTGGAAACTACGACACCCTCTCAAGAAAGAAAAGAAACCAATGGGAAAATAAACACAGAGGAGAACAAAACTTAACGAGGAACAGGTGATGTAAATGAGTAGATGAAACCATGCGTGTGTAGAACAAGAAGAAAAACAGAAAGTAAAGTGAAACAGAATGTAGTGTACAAGGGAATGAAAACAGGAAATACGAATTAAACACAACCAAGAAGACATAACACAAAAGAACTAGTACAGGCACTGAACACACCTGACATACATACAATAAAACAGAAAACCAGGAAAGCAACAAAGGAAACAGAATCAGAAAGCTCCAATAAAATTCCAAACCAAACCCCACAGATCATGGCAATACTGAACTTTTTTTTTTAAACTGTAAAGACATGGGCAGGATGAAAAACTGAGATTTCTCATTTCATGTACAAAAGTTGGCTCAAAGGCAGCCATAAAGTAAGAAAGAAGTCAGAGCTGATTTGAGCATTAAAATTTCAGAATTATCCTCCTTATTGTATACAATTTACCTTCGATACCTTCACAACCCATGGGATTAGTTTACCACAGAGAGCTGACTAAGATTGCCAAGGTACTAAACTCTGTTCATTGACTTCTGAGTTTCAAAGAGATGCTTGTTAGGGAGAAGTGTGCTGTGGCCTCTACTATGTCGCTAATACTGCTAAGGCTGTATAGCATTTTAGCCCAATCAATGATTTCTTTTAAACAACACCAAAGTTCTTTGGGTGCCAAAAACCAAATATCATGACTTCAAACAAAAAAAAGTATCCATTATAAGATATTGACTAAAATCAGAGCATTCTATGTTTGTGAGACACTAACAATTTTTTTGAAATGAAATGTAATTTTAAGTTGACATTAATGCATAGCCATGCTGATATATAGCTTTGCCAGGATAGCAGGGCTGACGAGAGCAAAGATAACGTCAATTACAAATGTATTAATTGTTTGAACTAATATACGTAAATCTTTAAGGCAGGAGTTTCTCTGCTGCAACACACCTGACACACATCAGACATAATTAGCAGAGCTTGACATCAAACGCTGCATGAGTCTAATTACTCATTGATTCGAGTCAGGTGTGTTGCAGCAGAGAAACTCCCAACATTTACAGAACTGTAGGTCTCACAGACTGGAGTTGCCCCCTTCTGCTTTAAAGAATAATAGGTGTTTAATTAAGAAATTATTTTCAGATGGACCAAGGACATATTGATAAGACTCACAACTGACCTCTGTGAAAAATTTCATTTCCACAGTATTTCCTGACAGAAGTTCTTTTTCTTTAATGTGAGTTTACGGAGCCAGAAAAGCTTTTCACGTTCAGTATGATTTCTAATCCATCCCGCTGTTAATATTATAATCTTGTTTCAGCCTGTACTTATTAAAAAGAAAAAAAAATGAAAAAAGAAATGCCCAGACTATGTGCACTCAAACTAAATATGCAAACTACAATTTAGTGCAAAGTTATAACAAAGCATGCTTTCATTTTTTCAACACATCCACTGCGTGTTCTGCGATCCTTTTGTCAACACCCTGATAAAAAAGCAGCATGTTAAAGAAAGCTGCTTCACTTAAAAGATATTGAATCGGAAATGTTTTCCACCTTGAAGATTGATTGTGACAGCAGCAGTGAGCCTGCACAGCATTCAGTACCTGCAGTGAACTTTTAGAAAAAGGTTCTGATCATTTGAGAGCATTTTCAGATTTATCCGCATTAGTGTGAACATGGCCTTGCTCATTCACTCACTCGCTTGGCCTCTCTCCCTCCCACTGCTTTCAGGAGAGATTCTGCGTGGGTTTACACTTGAGTTTCTGCCATGTGCTTTCTACCCCCTGCTCACACGCGCACAGGCAGACACACACACACACACACACACACACACACACACACACACACACATATATACCCTCCCCCACACTTCCTTACACAGTCCAAAGATTTTATAAGTTTGTATATTTGCATCTATGTGTGAATATGTGTGTGTTAAAGGAGAGAAATTGGCAAATCTGAAAAACAATTTTCACCCCCTCCACTTCCAATAAAAACCCACAAACGAACTAACAAATAAATTGAACAAAAACATATCCTGAATGAAAACAGTCATTTGTTTTTATGGCTTGCCTATAACATGCAGTTATGTAATTATGGTTACAACATGATCACATCCTAACACCAAACAGTTCCGTTTGCTTTTCACATCCGAAACAATACGTCCAGGTGTGGTTTCTGATGTAAGATCTTGCCATTTGCTTGCTCGTGTTGCTGTTTTTCAGTGTTTGTGTGTAGGTGGAAGCACATCAATGTGTGCGTGGGCAGATGTGAGTAGAGATGCCTGCCAGGTGTATGTGCCTGTGTGTTTTTTGTCTCTTGTCATGCAAGTCTGATACATTGGTTGGATGTACTGTACCTCTCACTGGCTGTACTGCTGTCTACATCATATCATGTCACTCTACTGTAAGATTTTTTTTTCCTTTTAAAATGACCTACACATTTCCAAAACTGCCCTGCAGTAACACCTCTTGTTGCTTTTTTTAAAATCTATGTTTTAATTCAATTTTTCCAGAAACAACAAGCAGAAACCATTCATCTCAAGAAAGGAAAGGGATATTTTGTACCACGTTTAGCCAGTAATGGATGTGTTTCCACCTTTATTTAATTTAGCAAATTGATACGAGCCTCCTATGGGATTATTACTACATAAAGGAATTATCGTTTGGCTGTAACAAGTTATTTAACCCCAAAAGATTCAATGAGCAGCTTCTCATTTATTTAATAACCATGTGGAAAGATACATGGAAAAAATGTTTAAGATGGGTCAAATCATTGTCATGCATCAAGCAGAGGAAAAAAAAAATCCAGGGACAAACAACTAATAATGAGAAAAAAAACTGTCCAGTGTATTATTATTTACAAACTGAAAGTATAATGGAGGAGAAATGTGGTTGGAAAAACTCTTGCAAGAGGGTTATTGGTTAAACATTGGATGAAATCAATTCAAAGATAAACAACAGTAGCACTCAGGGCTGTGTTTAATAATGAAAGTAAGATGGTAAATGGACTTGTACTTCTATAGCGCTTTTCTAGTCATACAGACCACTCAAAGCGCTTTACACTACTTGTCACATTCACTCATTCTTCCAGTTGAAGGACAACTGCTCTTCCTCCTGAGCTACAGCCTCCCACAGCCGTAAGAGCGTTTTCACACGCACAATGTGAAGGTAGCTTAAGAGATCAGGACTGAACATCAGTGTAGTCATGAGAAACCACTAATCAATGAGGTTAACTAGAGAAAAACATTCAGTTCATTATGGAGTGTAAAGCTTGGACTCTGGAGCAAGACAGTTATGTGGTCTGAGTCCAGATTAACCCTTTGACAGAGTGATGGGAGCATCAGGGTAAGAAGAGAGGAGGACGAATTGATGCACCCATCATGTTTAGTACCTGCACCAGCCTGTGGAGACAATGTTATGATCTTTGGTTGCTGCAATTGCTCATGTTATGTGTCTACATTTCTTTTTCAACTAAGAGCAGCGCATTAATGTGGAGAAAATAAATCCAAATATAATAATGGATAAATAGTAAGTTCTAGTATCCCTCTAAACACTTTTAATTCATATAAACTAAACAATGTGTGTGTCCACCAGGATCCTGGCCACAGCTGGTGCCCACATGAATATCCCAGTCGACCTTCGGACCCTGAGGGCTGTTCGAGTGCTGAGACCTCTCAAACTTGTCTCTGGGATCCCCAGTGAGTGACTGACCTCCAACCACAAGCTACTGTGACAGTATATGTGCATAAATAAAATAAACCAAACCAAACTACTGAAATTAGAGGACTTCTTTGTACTATATTTGTAGTCTATTGTTTTTTTAAACTTAAACATTTCTACATTCAGGCTCTTTCATACATCATAAAGCATTTTGGATCAAACACTTCTCAGAGTTTGCTGGTTGTTAGTGATTCCTTAAAAGAAAACATACCTTTATTAACTGTTCCTCACCACAGATGGGAGCTGAAGTGTCTTATCACATGTTTCTTGATAGATTTAAAGAATCTTTTATTATTTTGTATCCCCATTAGAAGCAGCATGGCTCCAGTTATTCTTACTGGGGTCTACAAACATATACACAAAAACATTAAATGAAAGGAAAGTAATTAATTTGTTGCAAATTGACTGAATAAACTCTAACTAACTACTGCTAACTGCTCAGTTTATTGTAATTTGCTTGTTTTTTAAAGCTTATTTAAACAACTGTTCGATAGTTTAGCAAAGTTTAACACATATCAATCATGATCAATTATTATCAATCATTTCACAAGTGCAGACAAGCGACTGCACAGACGACCCCCCCCCCCCCCCCCTCATTGCCTCTACAAAGCAGTAAGTATAAAATACAAGCCCTATGACTAGTCTCAGCTCCTGCTGCGAGAACATAAAACAGAGAGTCAATGCACCATTGGTCCAAAAGACTTATAAGCACAACTAAAAACATCATTGATAAACAGTTTTCATCTGCATAATGAAGCATTTATACTTAAATTTTTGTCCTGTACCTGCAAGTTATTATTCCAGCTACTCTATTAGGACTATATTTTGTTTTGTTAATCTTGATGTCACTCTTCATTGAGGCAGAGCCGGAGGCACTTGAATCCTGTTTCGGAAAATATAAGCTAAAGTACAACTATTCTCTCTCTTTTTTATATATATATATATATATATATATATAGAGAGAGACATCAGCAAGTTTATGTGAGCAGAAATGATAGCTATCAAAAAACAAAGAGAAAAAAACATGAAAACTATGGCTTCTTTGTCGCGACTTTCAGGTCTGCAGATTGTTCTGAAGTCCATCATGAAGGCCATGATCCCGCTTCTACAGATCGGCTTACTCTTGTTCTTCGCCATCCTTATGTTTGCAATCATCGGTCTGGAGTTCTACAGTGGGAAGCTTCACCAAACCTGCTTGCCATCAGATGATATTCTGGGTGAGATCAACAATAAAACTAAACAATCAAATACAAAAACGGTTTTGATTGGTTCAAAGGAAAAAAAAAACAAAACAAAACAAAAAAAAACTTAATGTAACATGTTAGCAAGGAGGAATTTTAGTTGCGGTTTGTGCAGTGCACCTTTGCCCCGAACAAGATCAATATATTTTGTTTTAGAATTAACTGTGACTGGCTGTGACTGATTCTCAGGCATGTACACTAAATATGTGGTTTACTCAGTTTTCTCAAAGAGAGGGTGTGAATATCTTTGTTCGAGGGCTTCACAGATTACAGTAGCAGTGAGCTCAGAGGTATTATTAGCGTTGTTGCCGGCTGATTTAGCAACTGCTTAATTAGTCAACAACGGCTCTGTAATCACACGCCACACCATAGCATTTACTGTCATTGACACAGTTCTGAGATGGACTGAGATGCAACCCCTCATAAATGAACTCACTATGTTCAAATGAGGTAAAAATAAGTCTACCCAACCTTTACAGGTCCCTTAAGATTCTTTTATTAATCCTCAGATGTACTTCTGGGGCATGTAAAAATATTTTATATCTACGCAAAACTTGCTGAAGTTTTAAATTGGGTTATATTTCCAGAAAAGGGCTGATTACTGAATTTTATGATAAATGTGTTGATGTTAAACTGCACAGTAACGGTCAGCCATTTAATGGACCACTGAGGCGATAATGCAGTTACAGTGTTTTGTTTATATTCTTGGCCAGAACTGTCAAGTAACGCTAAGCCATGAGCCACGTACACCAATTTGAAACAAAAACTCTGGATTAGACCACTGGAAAAAACAAAACAAAACAAAACAAACTACCTGCCAGTATATCTAAAGCTTACAAACAAACATTTCAAATCTTGTTTGCGTAACTGGTACACAAGCAAAGCATACAATATGACATTTTGTGGCTGTAAACAAGTAAAATATACAATACTGCAGTATCAGTAGGATTTACTGATGCTGGTTTCTTTGCACAGTTTTTCTACCTTACCCCCTGTTTGCAGTCTAATAATAACATCTGCTGGCTCAAGCAATCTGAGATCGATATTGATCTTTTTCCTCTAACTCTCCCATATAATAGAAAGATGTCTGAAAAGTTAAACTACTCTGTTAACACTTGTGCATCTGAGGGTACATCTAAGTGGAGGATTATTTCCTTGTGGTGTATTTAAAAAAAAAAAATCCCAGGTGGCCACAGTGAAGTCAGAGTGAAGTGTATGACTAGTGTATGCAAGTTATGGATTCATTTCAGCGCCACATACATAACAGCTATGTTATATCTTTGTAGATAATGAGACCGTTGACTCATCGGAGCTGGCATTTGCATGCGGTGTGAGGAAGTGTCCAGAGAAATATGATTGCAACGACACCTGGATTGGGCCCAATGATGGCATCACGCAGTTCGACAACATCCTGTTTGCTGTTCTCACGGTCTTCCAGTGTATCACCATGGAGGGATGGACCGCAGTGCTCTACAATGTGAGCTCAAGTAGTCAGCCAATAAATGAGCTATAAAGCAAATCTTTATGATTGCGGCTGTTTAATAATATCAGTATTATGGACTGCAGACCAACGATGCCCTGGGTCCTACATGGAACTGGATGTACTTCATTCCTCTCATCATCATTGGCTCGTTCTTTGTCTTGAATCTAGTTTTGGGTGTTCTTTCTGGGTGAGTGTGTACACAAAAACAAGTGTCTATCTTGGTAAATGTATTAAGGCAGCCTTTGACAGTTGTTTCCATTGTTTTCTTTTTCAGAGAATTTGCCAAGGAAAGGGAAAGGGTGGAGAATCGGCGAGCTTTCATGAAGCTACGTCGGCAGCAGCAGGTGGAAAGAGAACTGAACGGCTACCGAGCCTGGATAGACAGGGCAGGTACTGGGCTGCAGAATGACTTTACATCTCATATTCCAGTTTGTGAACAGGTTTTATAAATGGACTGATGATGTTGAGTAAATCTGTCATCTTCTGTTTCTGGAGTTACTTTAATAATCAGAGCTGCCACTAAATTTATGATCTCTATATGTTTTATGTAGTTTCTATCCAGATGTTGTGGATTTGTGACTGAGAACAAACAGCTGTGCAAAAGCTATAAAATGAAGTTGTTTTGTGCAAACTTTTGTGAATAAATTAAATAATCTAACTGGTGATGGAGAAGCATTGGAACGGCTCGTAATCTGGAACGTTCAACCTCATCTAAAAAAAAAACATATGCCTAAATGTCCACACTATTCTCTACATAGTGCCCTGTATGGTGAGCACGCCATTTTTTAAGGGTGTCTGAATGTCCAGAGAGAAAAAAGTAGTGACCTCAAAATTACCCACAATGCATCTTGAAAAGTAGGAAGCATTGATGTTCAATAGACAGGTTCATATAGACCACAATGTATTGTGGGCAGGAGCTCAAAGTGGCACAAGTGACACAAACATTTAAGCAGGTTAAAAAAAAAAAAGATAGATCATTCATTTTACATCCTTATTTATTGAATAAATATACAACAAAATAAGAATAAAATACTATATAAGAATAGAAAATATTGTCGCATGAGTTTGAATTGGATTTGGAACAATGACCGGTGGTTGCTATGGTAACAGCCTGTAGTCATGTGATCTGTAGCAAGGAGAAAACAGCCAGCTTCGTGTCCGAATCGGCAACAGAATAAGTGCGCTATGTACCATGCTATATAATGTAGTAAATGAGGGCTCCGGGAATAGTGTGGCCAATTGGACACAGCCATGGAGACAATGTGATGACAGAGTGCAGGACTTCCAGTATCACCAATAACTTTTTAACTATTACTGAACTTACAGATGACTTGTGAAACATATAGAGATATTGCATTCACTCCGATTTAGGGGTGCCAGTCTTAATCTACATGCTCATTCAAAAACTATTAAAAGTAGTTGCATTAAAGACACATTAAATTGTCACAGTTTAATCTTTAACCTTTAACCATAGTCTGTACTATTGATTAGTTTTAGAGTTGGGGGCAGGATCAGGAAACAGTGAAAAGGATCATCAAGGTGTGAGATTAAAACAAAAGATCGTGGGAAAAGTCTGATGATTGAACAACACTTTCTTTAAAGTGTCAGTGAAACGCAACCATAATTTTCAGACTTCCAGAAATCCTTCATGTTTATTCGTCCAAACCTTTCCACCCCAATAAATAAATAAATAAATAAATAAATAAATACGTACTTGGGCAATTCATGTCATACAAACAGACCATGCTATTGTCCACAGTGCTGACAGAAATGGCACCGATCACCTGCACTGTTCAGAAAATTCAATTTTGAAAATAAAAATTCTGAACATTTTATATTCTTTTAATTTAAGAAACACCAGGACTCATGTGGAAAATAAAAAATTAAATGTAATATTAAAGTAGGCTTTTTTTAATTCTCCCCTTACTGTCTCGGGTGAATATTTTTTAAGGAAGTTTGCCTGCTTTTCAGGGCAGCTGAGATTCCATTTGACTCCATTGACCATAAGTTGAGTCAAAATTAGACCCAGCTACTGACAGTTTGTCAAAGAAAATAGAAAAACATGTGTTTTCTATTAAGCTATAAATATTTTTTTTTTTTTTTTTTACTTTCAAGTTTTGTACAAATTAATCAACAATATAAATGATACTTAAATCTCTGCAGAGACATCTGATTTATTCTTCTCAATTATTTGTGATACTGGAAGAAATGCTTCTCTGCTGTAAAAAAAAAATGACACCACATTGTGTGAAATTTCCTGACTTTTGTCCATTTTGAGGAGTGATTGCTCTGCTGCAGACTGTCAGAGTTTGAGTAGCTGAGCTGAGAAACTCAGGCATGCAGTGCTGTAATGGCAATCTACACTGCTTGTCTCCCACGCAAGCAGAGGGCGAGGAAAAGGTGATACTGACTCACTGACTTAAATTTGTGTGCATGTATGCATGCGCACTTGCGTGTTTACACGCATGTGTGTGAGAGAGCTGCTGTGCATATTCATGTGTGTATGGATGTGGGAGCGTGTGGGACGAAGGGGGAGAACACAGAGATGGTGACTGTGAGATAAGCAATAGAGAAGAAGTCTTCCTTGCTCTGGCCTCTCAGAGCAGCACTTACACGAGTTCCTCCAGATATTTGCAGACATCCTAAACACTTCACCCCAGACTTTACATTTCCGCAATTGTTTGAAATGTGCTTTGTGTTTAACCTGTTTTTTTTTTTTTTCCGTTACAGAGGAAGTAATGCTTGCTGAAGAGAACAAAAATTCAGGGCGTTCACCGTTAGATGGTGAGTTCTCACATTTTAGGAAATGCATCTGCTTGTACTTTAATCTACACGTTTTCCACTTTATTACATCTTTGCTCAAGAAATATTAAACCAGAGGTAACTATAGCAACAATGCTTATATTAATACTTCATTACCATCTGACAAAAACTGCTTGAATGCATTAACTTAAAAATTAAAAGCTTGTCTTTCTTACTAAGTGGCAAAGGATTTTAACACGTTCCAATGTCCTAATATAGGAACTGATGAATATGTTATGCAATGATGCCAGAATGAGACTTTTCCTCGATCATGATAAGAACATGACAGCTGAATCACTCGTCTGTTATTAAACGACAGTCATGGTTGTTGTTTAATAACTGATTTATTATTCAGCCTTTTTATTTCTACTTCTGATTGTTTGAGATTCAGAAATGGGATTACACTAAGTTTTTATGAATCTTGTTTTAGTGCTCAAGAGAGCGAGTAAGAAAACTGGTGCACGAAGAGGAGCACCGGGGGATGACAAGTATGCAGAAATGTCTGCTGCCAGTGAGTGAAAAGCATTTCTGTTGCATTTATGTGGTAGCATTTATTCTGCCTTTAATTACAGCAAGGCTTCATGACTGAGCATTGTTTTAAGGAACAGGTGTGTGATTATTTATCCCACAGAAAGAATTTCTACACAACAACCTGAACAAACTGTCCATCAGTGAATGACTGACTACACTTTGATACCAAACTGTAAAACTGCTTTACTACTTTCACAGGACATGTAAAGGCTGGTTGTAGCCAAAGAAGTGTTGGTGATACTCTTCAGCCTTGTGTTTGTGCTCTTCGCAGATGAGGTTGAGTTGAGGTGGCTTTTCTGCCTGATTAAATATCCTGAGTTGTCCAATGAAATATCCAGCTTTGGCAAGCAGATGTAATGATGTAATTGTAACCATGATGATGTAATTCCATCACAGACTGTATGAAAAAAAAAAAGTGGGGTTCTCAGGTCAAATTATTTACAAACAGCGATTTCCATTGACCCTCTGCTTGCACGTCAAAGAACCGTGCTTTACTGGTAATCACCAGCATCACCAGCATGTAGTTACTGGCTACGTTCACCTGCATTTACCTAATCTTTTAACTTCCTGCCTTTCTGAGTCTGAAGTTCTTGCGATTTAGTGGAGGATTCTCTTTCAGGCATGTCTCGATCAAGAATATACTTTCGCAGTGGCCGTCGAGGTCCAGCCGCCTATCTGCGACGTAAAGAGCGAATGTTGCGCATTTCCATTCGCCGCATGGTGAAAACAGATACTTTCTACTTGATGGTGCTCAGCCTGGTGGCTCTCAACACCATCTGCGTGGCCATCGTGCACCATGACCAGCCCGACTGGCTCACCATCTTCCTCTGTGGGTTTCACTCATGACAACTTATTTATTTATTTAGAAACAAATTTATTTTGGTCACATCTTCTATTACTTTTGGTTTGACATGTTTGTATTATGCTTTTCTAATCTCCAGACTATGCAGAGTTTGTTTTCCTCGGGCTGTTTCTGGCTGAAATGTTTTTGAAAATGTATGGCCTCGGTTTCCGTCTCTATTTCCACTCATCTTTCAACTGCTTTGACTGTGGGGTGAGATCCTCTGTCATTCTAACTTTATCAAACAACCGAAGAAGATTAAAACAGATGTGTTGTACATCACAGACAAAATAGTTTATTTTCTGGCTTCAAATAAATCCTGATCTTATCTAATACATAATGTTAAGAATAAAATGATGAATAAATTATATATAATTATAGATAAATAACTTTAAACAATTAAGTTTTATTCATTTTTTCTAGAATTATTCATTTAAACCACCGATAAGAAAACCAACCAGACTAGCTTCACAGAGATAACTTTTTCTTGTGTGCCCTGTTTTGCAGGTCATTGTTGGCAGCATCTTTGAGGTGGTTTGGGGCTTCTTCAGGCCTGGCATGTCATTTGGGATCAGTGTTCTCAGAGCACTGAGACTTCTACGAATTTTCAAGATTACTAAGTGAGTAGCACAGCTGGATGACTCGTAAAAAGACATTTAGAGCATTTTATGTTTATTTCCTGCAGGATACAGTTAGAAAAGACCCATAGCCTATTTATTTATTTATTTATTTATTTTTTGCCAGGTACTGGGCCTCTCTCAGGAACCTGGTTGTGTCCCTCATGAGCTCCATGAAGTCCATTATCAGCCTGCTTTTCCTGCTTTTCCTCTTCACTGTGGTGTTTGCTCTGCTGGGGATGCAACTTTTTGGAGGGAGGTGCGCACAGATGCTCCTCACTCTCACTTATTACAAGCAGAATTCTGCTCTGGTTTAGTTTTAAATGTGCAGGATCCTGCTACAGTTGTGAAAAAGCAGATTCTTCAGCGGCATCTTTGATGAACAAGAGAGGAAACAGTATTTCCGGATGAAAATAGCTCGCTGCATCTTCCTCCTCCTCCTCCTCTCCTTCCTCCTCGTATTTTTCCTTGGTCATATCTGACCCTGCTCTCTATCTGCTTTTCCTTTAGGTTTATCTTTGAAGATTACACTCCCACCAACTTTGACACGTTTCCAGCTGCCATCATGACAGTGTTTCAGGTTTGGCTCCCACAGATCCCCTCATCCTGCTTGCTCTCCATGACACATTACACCCTGGGATATTTCTCACCCCGGGCGCAGATTAAACAACTCTGCTCAATCGCTCTCCGCCCCCTGCCTCCGCTATCATCCCACACATCCAAGCACACATATGCGCACATGAATATCAGCAAAGGGAAACGTGAACGAGTCCACGTCAGATGTGCTTCTAACCGACTGCCCTGTGAAAGAGTGTTTTGATCAGCACACATAGTAATTATTATCCTGCTATGCTTCTTAATACTATATCACTAGCAGACAGGGGGCTCATCTCCTGTTTGGTGTATTTTTAGGCCAATATTATGTTGAATCTATGATTAAATATTCTGTGCCTGTAATCACCTTCAGATTTTAACTGGTGAGGACTGGAACGAGGTGATGTATAACGGGATTCGCTCACAGGGAGGCGTTCAGTACGGCATGTGGTCGTCCATCTACTTCATAGTGCTCACATTGTTTGGTAATTGTATCCTTGTTGACCTCAGAAGTGGTCAGAGAGTGCTGATATAACCATGATGTCCCTGCATGATCAGTGGTTAAAGGATTCAGATAAGAGCAGAAATATTGTTGAAAGTTTGAGTACAAATCATATGCTGGATGTAAGAATGAGTATTATCTGCTAAATCTAGCAACACAGCCTCTATCCGGTATAACTGCTATCATTAATTTGATGGATTAGTAATACTGATGCAAAATTTGGGTGAGAGATTAGGAAGAAGATAAAAATATATATGATTTTGAAAGATGTATTAGTTTTGAATTTGATAACAAATAATTTGAAAGTGTTTTACTTTTTTTTTTTTTTTTTTTTTTTTAACCTTTTTAACACTTTAAGAATTTAGGAAAAGGTGGAATCTTTCAGATTTAGTTGAAAGGACTGACATGCAGTGACTGAACAAGTACATGCTGGATAGGTTTTTGTTTTTACATAAGCAAGGCCTTACCTAAAAGGAAAAAAGATCTGATTGTGTAGTATCAGATATTGCTGAAAGAACTTATAGATGTTGTTCAACATCAATGATATCTTTAAGGTTGTGCAAGTATGCACAATTACGTCATTTGCTAAAATCTTTAAATCTTATCACTATACTTTGATGTTTGCAGTTTGACGATGAGGGTAAGAGAAGAAAAAAAAAAACACTAAAGTGCTGAAACCTCCTTCTTCACCTGAAAAACACAGGCTCTCTGTGATGCTATTTGGCCAGTTGCCAATAAACGCAAGTTGTCAGGATATACTATGGATGTTTTTGCACAACATTTCCAGAGGATTATTTCTGTTCTCTGAGCTTAAAATAACAATGTTGCCCTTAAAAAACAAGCAAACACATCTTAAATGAATAATCTAGATAAAACATAGTACGGTATATATCATAGTTTAACTGTACTTAGTAAGTCATTTTTAAAACAAAGATGGAAATGGGATTCTGGCACATTTGTCCTTAACTACCTTCATGACAGACACACTCCTGAACGTCTTCTTGGCCATCGCTGTTGATAACCTGGCCAATGCACAGGAACTGACAAAGGTTTGCACTGACTTCTTTTGTGTCCTGTTCATTTAATAATGACATTATTCTTAGTCTGTGTGTTCTGGTCTCAAGTAGGGATTACATATTTTCTGTTTCCCCAGGATGAAGAGGAGGAAGAGGAATTTTTCAATCAGAGATATGCCAGAGGAAGAGACGGCTTGATATCCGAGTAAGTTACCTATTCATATCAGATAAAAATCTGCTTTTAAAAATAAGATACTCAGAGGATTCGCAGCAACTTTCCTCAGTGAATGACAAATTAAACTAAATGTTTTGTTTTTTCAGATTCAAAGAAATGAAATTAACCTACTAAGAACATGAATAATGTAGGTTCATCCTCCAAACATGATTTTTACTTTAGAAAACAAAATTACTCTGAGAAGCAGTTTTAGGTGCATATAACATTTAAAACATGTCCTTTAGTTCCTTTGTTGAATGTCAAAATGTAGTTTAAAAATATGTTAACACTATGAAGACAAAATTATTAATTGGAAATATAAGATGTTAAAGTGAGCCATTAAAACATGCTTTTGCTGCACATCTATAAATGAATTTGTAGGCTCAGTGTGTGACTGGTTGTAGGTAAACATTTTCATTAAAGACAATTTCCTGTTTCTGTCAGTGACCTGGTGGTCATCCAAAAGCCATAATTATCTAGTAAGCTGATACGAGTGGAGCTGAAGGTGATTTTTAAAGGCTGTCTGAAAGAGAGAAAGGTCTGAATCAGACACTATATGGGTACACTTTTGACACACAAAAGAGCCTCATTCAGGACTCTGACATGGCTAGATTAGGACTACGCTACACTCCTAACACTCCTTGTTTGTGCACATGCCCAAAATAGACTAGAAGAAAAGGTGTGCATGTGCATGTAGACAATGTGCACATGCTAGACAAACGCACGGAATAAAAAAATAAATAAAAATTTCTTTGCAACATTTTTAATTCTAGGCATGAATTGATAAAAAGGTGCGCCACATTTTTTCCACAATATTCTACTTCTGCAGACATGCTTTTCTTTTATTCCTTTTATTCTTTTATTTTTAGCCTCTTTTAAGCTTATTTTTATTTATCTAAAAATATTTATACAGTAAAATGTGGTCATATTACACCTTATATCTTATAAATATTTTAAAAAATATAACAGTATGATTTCCTTGTCCTGTTTATCAAGGATGCTAATCAAACAGTTACAATGTATGTAGGCTACATATATTTAAAATGAATAATATGGTTATTTATTCTTCGGTAAGTGGCAGAATGGAGGATGTGTCTCTAATGTTAAATAAAGTGGCTCATTTGCAGATATACCATCTACCCCCACACATACTAGAAAACAGCATTTAAATAGATTTCCTATGCACTGTGCATCAAATAGTGAAATGTTTAATGAAAATTCTTATTGTTGAATATTTCATAAGAGAAACTTGCATTTTATTTAATTCTCTAATTTTATCACTGTGTCTTCATTTTTAAAACTTTTTGTTTGTGGTTGAATTTACTGGAGCAATAAAAAAATAAAATTTCTAATAAAAGGAAAATGAAAAGAATCCTTTGTAATTTCCATCCAATAATTGAATACCTTTCAAACAGTGATGGTGATGAACCTGTTCTGAAAATTCAGAGGCACACAAATGACATATAATAAATGTCAAATCCATTTCAGTCATAACAGCACCAGGTAGGCCCTTAAATAAATGTGTCAGTCTTGCCAATGCCTTTATAAGCGATGCAACTCTCCATTAATATCCAGGATGGATTGAATTTATATAAAACTCTGGATCTTGTATGTAATGTGTGTCAGCTGATGTTCTAACATTAAAACTTGATAGTGATAATGTCTTTTTCACTGCGCTCTGACCTTCATTTGGCAGTTTATAGAAAAGTGGCTGATAATGACAATGACAGAAAAGGCAGCAAACAATTCTAGTCACATGTTACCGTCATCATCAACAAAATGGCACTAACGTGATGTTTCTGAGGCAACTACTTCTCCTTGATACAATAATAGGTGCTGGTGTATTCAGGACTTCAGATACTCTGCATGACAGCTAGTTTTCAAACAAATAGTAAATATTCCATCATTGCATTAAAATCACTGATGTTTTAACTTTATGTAGACTTCTCTCTGAGTCAGCTCTAGCTGCGACACTGAATGTATCATTTGTCTGTCACATATATGAATGTAAGTCCTGTAAGTGTTACAACTATCAGTATGCTTATTTGATGTGTATTAGTTTTTTCTGGCTCCATCACGTTGTCTTGTTATATGCTTGTTATGTGGCACTGAACAAAATGTTATGTGCAGATAAATGAGTTCAGCTTTGGCATTATTGTAAGGTGTGCACCTGAATGCATGTTTGCATTACGACTGAGTTATTTTGTTCAGTGCCACAGTAAAAGTTCTGTGTATGTTGTAAAACACTAATGTCTTGTTTTCAAATAACCACTCACTGATTACATGGGCAGCAAAAGAGTCTGAATGCCAGTAAGTATATCTGTATGCGTCTCTGTCACACAGAATTTCTCTCTTGAGTTATACTCGATTCTTGAGATTTTTAAAAAAAAAAATGTTATGCAATGTTTGCACTTAAATCCTTCACCTCTATTTTTATTTATTTTATTTTTGTGGAGTTTGTTCTTTCTTTTTCATTTTTAGTTTTGGATGCCTTTTTGCACATTTTTCCATGGAAGTATCTTTGCATTACTAATCAACTAACATTCAAATTCACAGAAACGGTTTGCACTTTTCTAGCAACTTTTATTTCATTGGTTTGAAGTTTTTCTTCTATGTATATATCTGGTATGCTAAACGGACGCTTTTCTTGATGTTTCTTGTCTGCAAATTGTTATGCTTGAGTCCATTACTGCCAAATATTGATGTGTATATCTTATTATGGTCTTTAGTGGCAGAAGAAGACCCTACCTATACAGGAAAAGGGCAATCCACAGAGGGAGACCAAATTTCCCAGAGGAACCAGACGGTGCAGCACCTGCAGCAGATGAGCAGCCCCTTAATGGTTCCAAGCCCTTTTCAAACCGTCGTGAAAGAAGGAGAAAGGTTAACATGTCAGTTTGGGAGCAGAGAGCCAACCAGCTGCGTAAACGTCGCCAGATGGCGAGCAGAGAGGAGCTGTTTGGCAGTCCTACTGAGGATACCATTGAAACGCCTTCTATTCCCCACCATGCCTCTGCCCTTACCCCAGAAGCTAGCCCTGCTCACCTGCCTGAGTCACCCATGTCAGTGGGGATGCCCCTACCGGAGCCTCCGATGTCCATCTCCATTCCCATGCCTGAGCCTCCGGTCGCTGAACCTCTTGTGAACTTAAATGAGGAGAAAGCAGCAGGAGCAAACCACAGAACTGCAGGGGGAGGGAGACACAGGATGGCTCGAAAGTTTAGGTCCAGTCAGGGCCCCGAAGAAGGAGCCAGGCACAGGCGTCACCGTCACCGTGACGCCCGCACCGAGGCCAAGAGTTTGGATTTTACGCAGACACCACGTGAGGTGCTACATGTGAGACGGTCGCTCAGCCAAGAGAGGAAGATATTGGATGAAAGGGATGAGAAGGAGGAAAGGGAGGACAGGGAGAGGGCAGAAGGAGGAGGAACGGTCCAAGATGATGGTGGAACGTGCATTGTTAATCCATATGCAGATGTTGGAGAAGACTATAAAAGGTATGGCAGTTTTTATGCTTTCATTAAGGGGAACATGTTAGGGTCACTGCCGCTGAACAGCATCATATGTGGTTCAGGCCTTATTTCAGATCAGCACAAAAAATGTTAGAATAATGCCCACAGGGCACCAGCAAAGAATAAGCAGCTGACATTGTTGGCTAATTAGATGTATGTCAATGAATATTACCTGCCAAGAAGATAGAACATTTTCTTTTAAATTCTGCATGTCTGATATCTTCTACAAATATTTGACTAAAGCAAAAGTGAAGCTCTAATAGTCTCATACTTGCTTCATAAGTTTACTCCTAGTCCCAAACTCAGCTTTCATCATTTAGGGAAAACACTTTAGAAAAAGAACACCATAGCATAAAATAAATAAAACACCTTTTTGAAGTTTTGAATTACATGTGTTTTAGTTATTTATCTTTTGAGAATTCTTGAATAAAACTTTGACTTAAACTTTTGAACTTGTTTGAAATTTCCTTTTGTCTCTCGTCTCTTAAAAGTGGCGAGTTCTTCTCACAGATGAAATTAAAACCAAATGCATGTATGGAAATCTGTGAAAATACTGAAAAGAGAAGAATAAAAAGACACATTTGCAACTTTGTTAAGGTTTTCAGTGCTGCTTTGAGCCCATTTGCATACAAATATTTAAAACTATACCTTAAACCAGGGGTGTGCAGCTCCAGTGCTCAAGGGCCACAATCCTGCAGACTTTCCAGGTATCCCTGATGCAACACACCTGATGTAACTTAAAAAGTCATTGTGCAGAAGGTCTTAGGCTGGTGGAGCCATTTAATTTCATTTATGGTGTGTGGTAGCAGAGCCACACTGAAAACCTACAAAACTGTGACCAAGGACCAACTTTGGACACTCCTGCCTTAAACTAAGATTAAAACCTGAAGAGATACTCCGATCAAATATCCACTGGCATTCCACATGAAAGAGATTATAAAATATACAGTAAAAGGATAGAACAAATATAATAGTTGTTAATTACATTCATCACATTGTTGCATTTGTTTAAGCTCAGTACTTCTCATGTCTTGTTACAGCAGCGAGATTGATCCTCTGCAGCGTGAGCAGGGCTGTTCCTGGTCAGAGCAGGGTGAGGGTGGCCACACAGATCCGTACCGAAACGTCCCTGTGGAAGGTGCTTTAGAGGCCACAGAGTTCAATGTGAGCTCCATCGAGTCTGAGAAAAGGCAGGTCTCCCTCAAACGTGACAAGTCCAGCCTGGAGGGCAGCGTTGCCATTGAAATGTCTGCACAGCCACTTCTGGAGCTCACGCCCATGACAGGTAGCATCCTTATCACTGCAGTCACGCTGCTTTAAACACTTCATAATAAAGGAAGATTCAGTGTGTGTTACTGTACCACCTTGTGTAGGTGTTTCTGACATCTGATACCAGTGGCCATTACTTTTTTCTTTGCTGAATCCATTGTACTGGTGACTCACGTTGTTCTGTCTTTGTCATAGCTGTCCATGTGCATGAAAAAAAAAACATATTGTCTTTTTTCTTTCTGTCCTCTTGTACCTCTGTCTGGGCTTTAGTCAACAGCAAAGAGTTGGAGGCATACCAGTCTGACGAGATGGAGAAAGATGAAGAGACAGAAGAGGAAGAACCTCAGAGGCCTCCAAAACCCGTAGCCCCAGACAGTATGTTCATCTTCAAGGCGTCCAACCCGTAAGATATAACATAAAATCCTCTAAATCAAATACAATTAAGATTTTTTTTATTTTTTTTTATGTTGAGCTTTTTGAATGATCACCGTCATCATCAATAAAAATCTTCCCTTTTACTGCACTACAGTATCAGGAGGATTTGTCACTATGTGGTGACTCTACGCTATTTTGAGATGACCATCCTGCTGGTGATTGTCGCGAGCAGCATTGCGCTGGCAGCTGAGGACCCTGTGTGTACAAATTCAGACAGAAACAAGGTTAGCTCAAAATACCCCTGTCCTGCTGTGTTTGATGTATTAATGGTGACTTAGGATGCATTGGATGAATTAAGCTGATGTCAGTCAAAGCAAAAAGAGCGCTACACATGGACATATATACACATATACGTTGAGATTTGATCAAACAATCTAACAAGATTATATCAGCATGCCATAAATTCAGGCTGAAGTTGACAGCTGCTCTGAACAGCTGTAGTTCATTTATAATGTGTGAACTTGAAATTTTACTGAAGAACACGGAAGCAAAACATTATTTTAATGGAAGAGTGCACAGAAAATTTGTAATTAGTTTTTTCAGCTCTCTGTGGAATAGTAATCCCAGTGTCAAGGAAACATAATGCTTATTTTACTCTCACATTCATTATGTTCAAAAATATGATATTCAGAGGCAAGTTCAAAGTATGCTCACTTTAAAATGGAGACGAGGAATTGTTTTTTATTTCAAAGGCAAAAAATGAACAGAAAGCAAATATAAAATTTCTGCACTATGAACAATAACAAGCTTCCCTGTCATCCTTAATTAGACTAGATGAGTGAATGAATGGATGAATGAGTGAATGGATGGATGGATGGATTGATGGATGGATAAACAATAGCAATTTTTTTTTTCGTCAAAGATTCATTGACCTTTACAAAATTTTAAAGAGATCGAGTAGTGTCACACTAGCTAAATGACTTATTGAAACTTACAATGCAATACAATACAACTTTATTTATAAGACACTTTAAAAAACAACAATGTTGACCAAAGTGCCACATTGTGGGGGTTTAAAAAGAAACAGCATAAGTAACATACATTAGGACAACTTAAAAAAAATTCAGACATCTAATAACAATAAAAAAATTAAATTAAAACAGATCTAAAAAGTCAACTTGTTGTGTGGAAAGCCTGATGTGCACTGATAGGACATACTGCTGTGACCACTCTTGAAAAGGTGACAACTTTTATATAATGTTAAAATAAAAATGTCTGTGCATAACAGTTTATGGTATGTGAAACTGTTGCATCTTCCAATAAGCAGGATGAATGCAGAAAAATGAGCAGACATAAAGACCTGAACAGTTTGCAACAGGAGCAACATAGTAACAAAATGCAGATAAAGTTTTAGCTCGGAGTGTCAAGTTTGATCTCTAGTTGACATAACACTGTGTCAGCAACAATGTGTCATGACACATTTGGTCTCAAGCACATGCAAGGTGAGAATCAGCGGCTCCGCCTGGCATATAGTTGTGCAGCTTGTTTTTTTTTCCCCCACACATTTTCCCTTTTGGCAGTGTCAGGGAGTGTGTCAGGAGTAAGCAAATAGGCAAATATGAGTCCACAGGGAAATATTTGCGTATGAGAAAGAAAAACAGATGATGTGCTTTGAGGCACCAGAAAAATAATCACTTTTAAAATATTTCACATCAGCTGGTTACAGCTGCTGCCAAACAGTTATCACAGATGACACAACTTCCTGTGTACTTCTGTTTAGAAATAAAACAAACCAATCTAGAAAAAGTCTTGTTGCACTGCTCTCAGCTGAGGTGAACAGAGTCCAATACAAACAGCATTCTGCATTTCATAACTAGTTTGCTGCATTAGTGAAGATGAAAACTGGTGTCATGAGTCACACAACTTAATAAAAGTGCAGCTCCACATTACTGGTGCACCAAATAACACTGATGTGAGTGAAATGAAAATTATCTGGATGCAGATAGGAGTAGAATTTCCTATCTTTCTCTCTTTTTAGGTCAATAATAGCTTCAGCACTGTACGTTGTCTGATACGACATCATGGTACCTTAACAAATGTATTTCATCCTGTTAAAGGCTTGCCTTGAGGCATTTATGAGCTTGGAATGATACCAACTAAAGGCTAACAACTTAGTTGCCACTGGCTGAAGAGGGCAAACACAAACATCGACTCATGTGGAACTTTAGCTTTTTGTGTGAATGCATTCTGAGATTGCTGCTAAGAATACTGGGATTGAACACACTCAGAAAAGTCTCTAGATAAAAAAACAAATCCACTCAAACTTTCTCCCTGCTGTGTTTTTAAAATTTCCAGGTGCTTCGATATTTTGATTATGTCTTCACTGGAGTGTTCACTTTCGAGATGATCATAAAGGTTGGTGTCTGAAACATGTCTTTTCTCCACTTTAAATAGTAATTAACAATTAATAATATTTCATTCATCTCTTCTCTTGATTTAATCCAAGAGGTTTTTTTTTTTTGCTTCTTTTTTTCTGCTTGCGTGTCTGTGCATGTATCTTCTAGATGATAGACCAAGGTCTGATTCTGCACGATGGCTCTTATTTCCGAGACATGTGGAACATCCTGGACTTCATTGTAGTGGTGGGAGCTCTGATCGCCTTTGCTCTAACGTGAGTCACTATACAGTGCAGCCTGCGGATGACTAATGGCCGACTCACTGCAGCAAATAACTTTCAGAGCATACAGTACTGTTACAAAAGACCCTTCTTCAGAAATGAATTGCAAACACGGAGGCATACATTGCTCTGTGAAACGTGTAACTCGGGTTTAGCTTTCAACATGGAGATATAACAGGAAGAAAAGACAGATTTCTGTGTAATTTAGGAGTAGAAGAGACGTGTCATGACCAGGTGCTGAAGGGATGCTATAGATGTGTGTAAAGACATCAGAATCTGACAATAAAACAAGTTTCACCTCCATCAGTGATGGGCTGGGCAGTGTACAAAACTGCTAATAATATGTTAGGACACTTTATAGTGTTATTACCCCCAAATCAAGAGATTGTTGAACATCATGTAAGAACAAAAGCATTTTAATTATTACATTTAACCATAATAAATTCAAATTGGGTTGTACAATATTAAAATCAAAAATGCAAAGAAGCTGCTCCTCTGTGCAGTTTATTCTGAACAATCTTAGCCGCCGGTGTCGTTTAGCATCTAATATAGACAACCTACTTCACTTTTGTACTTAAGTCACTGTCAGATTTGAATTTTGAATGTAGTTTAACCTGCACATCAGCATAATATATAGTCTGTAAATAATTTCTTTTCTATGTGGTTTACATCTTAGCCTTGAGTCTTGAGTTGACAAACACTTAAACGACACCTGAATGTATTTCCTTGGAGATTCAGAAAGGAGGGTCCAAAACTGAGTATTGTGTTTTAAACAAAATGGAGTTTTGCATACCCATAAACCTCAAAGTAAATATATTTATTCTAAAAGGACAAAGTAAGTGTTTCACAAAGTCCCATCGAAACCTGGACATGACTAATACTGAAAACCTCTGTCTCTGTAATTATTATTATTAGTTTTTTTTCTGTTGTCTTTGCTGATGTTTGTTTGATAACTAACTACTGAACTAACCAACTAACTTCTACTGTGTACTGCATTTTGTTGCACTGTATGTGGATTTCTCTGTTGTGAATATAGCTGTGATGCTTTCAGTGTTGCTTAAGTCGTTGTAACTCTCTTTATGCCTCAATTTTTTTTCTCTGTTGTTCCTGTGGATTTTATCACTGTTGGGGCTACCAGGAATGTGATGGGGTAAAAATTTTAGTCAAACTACATGTAAACTTATCCCATAACTTTCACACATATTTCGCACATTCTCACGTCATGCACTATGTCACTGAAGTAAGCGACGTCCTTCCTGTTTTGTTTTGTTGTCATGTTACTTATGGCTCACTTAAAGTGTCAGTTGTTAATTTGGAAACAAAAGCAAGCACCATATTTGTTACCCCCCCCCCCCCCACACACACACACAATAATCATTTCATGATGTGCAAAAAAAAATCGTGGAGGAAAAGACATTGTCCTCATATCTTCATGTCTCAATTCATTGTGACACTTATTTGCACACATGCAGGTTTGAAATTTAACATAGCAAGACACACAGGTTAAATACTTAATAGAGTACAACACTATGACTTTTAAAGTTTATATTTTGGGGCAACAAAACTCCTACTAAGACTAAATTCTTGTAGTAAAGTACTGATGAGGTCACAAATTTGTAATTCAAAACAATTCATGTTTGGGCACAAAAACGGCACATATATGCATATAAAATGATGTAAAATGTTAATAATTTTACTCTTAGCATCTGTCAAACTCTAAACAAACTTTTTCAAAGAGAATTTCTCTGTTTCATTTTGCATTTCCATGTGCACTTTTGTAGACATTATGAAATCACTGTGTATATCACTTTATGACACTTGTCTTTGTGCATTGGCGTGAGTACACACTTTTTCTTGATACTGAAATATTTTAATGTCAACAGAAACAACAAAGGCAGAGACATCAAGACAATAAAGTCCCTGCGAGTGTTGAGGGTTCTACGACCTCTTAAAACCATCAAGAGGCTTCCAAAGCTCAAGGTTTGATGTAAATGTGTGCAGACCCGGTAACTTAGTTTTAATGTGTTTTTTCACAGGATTTTATTTGCCTCCCTCTGCCTTTTTACTTCTGCAGGCCGTTTTTGACTGTGTGGTCACATCTCTGAAGAACGTTTTCAACATCCTCATTGTGTACCAGCTTTTCATGTTCATCTTCGCTGTCATCGCAGTGCAGCTCTTTAAGGGGAAGTTCTTCTATTGCACTGACAGCTCCATGAATACAGAAAAGGAATGCCGGTAAGTAAATAGACAAACCTCTCTCACTGTCTCACATTTGAATTTTAAGTGTGGGTGCACTATATATGCCTGAAAATCATCCTACATGCTGTCACTCAGAATGCACAGCCACACTATAGCGTGTGAATATGAACGTTTATCAGTAATTATAGAGTTACAGCAGTTTTTGACACTTTGTTAACTTTACATATTCCCCTCCTTGTACTGGATTATGTAAAATGTTTTAGATTTCTGTGTACACCTCTATATCAGTGATCTCAAACTCTGGTCCTCAAGGGCCACTGTCCTAAAGCTGTTTTCCCGCTTCAACAAACATGATTCAAATAAATGGCTCATTTTGCAGAACAAGCTGTTAGATCTATTTAATTTGAATCTGATGTAATAGAGTAGAGAAGCATCTAAAACCTGACGGACAGCGGATCACAAAGACTGGTATTTGTATCTCTGCTCTATATGCAGCTGCAGTATGACGCTTTGGACTGGCATGACTAAAGTCAAGGGAAAACATCTAGCTCTTTTTAATTGGAATAAATTTATCCAGCAGCTTGTTAAAATGTATGTTTTTACTTTTCATTCTTAGTTTTTCAATTTGTGTAGACTCACACTGGTTAATTTAGTAATTATGTTATCAGACACTTAAATTCAGTATCAGCCTGCCTGAAAAGAAGACGGAGGTCTACCTGACATGTTTTGATGGTAGTCTTCCGTCTTCATCAGAAGGGTCACTGCATGGTGTGTGACGTGTATAAATCAGCTGATTTTTCATTGAGGCAGTGTCCACCTGTCCATCTGACCCATCATAAGGACTCAGATTATGAATTTAAGACATTGTGGTTTATGGCAAGATGTTTCGAACAATTTCTTAGAATTGAAAGTAAATTTTAGGGAAAAAGATCCTCCAAATATTGACATTACACTCCCAAAATGAAATCTCTAAAATATTAAAGGGGAGGGGGGTTGCCTTCTCCAGCAGGTTTACATATAATTATACAATATTGGCATTTGTACAACAAATTCAGGGCTATACAGTGATGTGGTGTATCACCACAGCCTCATAGCAAGAAGCTCACTGGTTGGGACCATGGTTGTAGAGTTTGCATGTTCTCCCCATTGTATCCGTGGGTTCTGTGCAGATTTCCGGCTTCCTCCCACAGCTTAAAGACATGAAGTTTAGGTCAACTGGTCACTCTAAAATTCTCCCTAGGAGTGAACGTGAGTAGTTGTTTGTGTCTCTGTGTTGTCCTGTGATGGACTGGTGACATATCCACGGTGTACCCTGCTACTTGCAGGGAAAATGCATTTTTTCTGAGCCTTCTGATTCAGCAAACTATGTACCAATCCCACCCAAATGTTCTGCCTTCAAGAATGATACCATGTGTATACTTGTCCTTTTTTACAGCAGCAGATAACTCACCTAAACATCAGGTTACCTAAGGACTTGGACCATCAGCATTCAGCACTTTACAAGTGTAGACTGGAGTCAGAGCTGCCCTGGATTTCTAAATCTTTCTAAACCTTTCCTTACTGGTCCTTTAAGTTTCAAACCACTTAACTCTTATAATTAATTATTTAGTTTAAATGACTAATTTTGTATTTCTTTGTTTTAACTTTGCTTTCATTTTACAATTTAGGAAACATTTTTAAAAAAAAGTATGTTACTTAGAATGTGTCTTTTCATTAAAACAACACTTTTAATCAGTGAATGAAGTGAAACAATGACCTCTGATCTGCTTTATTCCCTGCAGAGGCTTCTATATTGACTACAGCAGAGACAAGAAGGAGGTCAAGAGGAGAGAGTGGAGGAGACATGAGTTTCACTATGACAACGTCTGCTGGGCCCTACTCACACTTTTTACTGTGTCTACGGGAGAAGGATGGCCTCAGTAAGCAAACTTGCTAAATTAAGTCTCTAATTAACTGCTGGACTCAAGAAGGAGATTAAAAGTTTGAAACTCAGCAAACACCATGACACACAAAGAACCTGAAACAGGCTCAGAACGAGAGCTGTACAGCTACAACAGAGTAAACTGAGATGAAACAGAGACACACTACTACACAGAGCTTATACTAACAAATGCGGAAAAACTAATAGAATTAGACGCACAACCACAAAAGAAACACATCATGTTGAAGAACTACAAAATAAGGTAATTGTGCAATGAATTCAGTTGAAATACTTTTTGTCATGCAGGGTCCTCCAACACTCCACTGACGTCACGGAGGAGAACATGGGGCCAAGTCGCGGGAACCGAATGGAGATGTCTGTTTTCTACGTGGTCTATTTTGTGGTTTTCCCATTCTTCTTCGTCAACATATTTGTAGCTCTCATCATCATCACCTTCCAGGAACAGGGTGACAAGATGATTCAGGAGTGCAGTCTGGAGAAGAATGAGGTGCGGACTAGTAAAAGAGACATTTGGTCCCCTACTACATTGATGCACTTCAGCTTTGTCTTATTTTGCCCATTTTCTCCCCATCAGAGGGCGTGCATTGACTTCGCTATCAGCGCTAAGCCGATGACCCGCTACATGCCTCAGAACAGACAAACCTTCCAGTACAGACTGTGGCACTTTGTGGCTTCGCCTTCTTTTGAGTACACAGTGCTCGTCATGATCGCCCTCAATACTGTCGTTCTCATGATGAAGGTAATGACGGAACAACTGTCGCTCTGCAATCAGCAGTTTTCATAAACTGATTGAACTGTTTTCCTGGCTCCAGTGCAGCTTCGGGTTTCTTTTTATACCAGCTTCGCAGAGACTTAAACCTTTCTTTACATGATCAGGTTTTGTAGTCACATGCTGGAGTGTGTTAGAGTTTGTTGCCAGGGAAACCCACCACAGCTAATATTGAGTGATTGAGAAGATTTTGTTGGTCAGCATGTTCTTTATGGAGTAAGTCAGTCCTCAGTCAGTTTGGAATCTGGAAAGTCTTCAGGGTTGAATCACACCTCGCTTCATTGTTTTGTTGTCTCATTTGTCTCTTATGTGCCATGACAGAGTCTTAACATGTCAGAGTAACAAAAATATGGTTATTTACTCCACCTGTAAGTGATCTGAGCAAAGATTTCCACTCATCTTTCGGAGATTGTAAACTGCCTCATGTTCAGTTTTTTCCTGATTGCCAAAACTGGTTATTTATCTTGCCTCTTCTAATGCAAACTCAAAAAATCATCAGTATCATCCTTCACCAATTTCTTCTCTTTTAGACAAGTTTAATATACGTTGATGTCTTAAAATTAATTTAATGGTTTTTAAAGTCATGAATGGTCTGGCCCTTACTTATCTAAGTTCCTGCAGCCAGAATACTTAGATCTACTAATCAGTTGCTTGTGAAATCCGAGTCTTCTCAGTAGTGCCCCCCCCAAACTACTTCTACTTAAACAAGTTGTCTTGGCCTTTTCTTGTCCTGATATTATTTTAGCTATTCATTTTTACAGTTTTAGTATTTAGTATATGTTTTATCTGTGTTATTGCCCATCTTGTGCAGCACTTTGGTCAACTGAGGTTGTTTTTAAATGCAATGTAGAAATACATTTGACTGGATTTGATGTTTATGTTCAATTTCCAATAAGTTTCTAAAGGTTTTCCCATGTATGATAATAACAGGATGTGGGTTGTTAGTTTTAGGCTTGCTTTTAGACTTTAGAAACTGTCCTTAAAATACAGGAAGAGTAGATGAGTTTAAATCATCCATGACATTACAAGATGTTTTGAGTCGGTTGTAAAGTCAACATGTTCTCTATCAATGGGCTCATAATTCAATGATCTAACATCTGGTTGACCTTCTGACCTGTCTTTCTTCAGTACCACTCAGCCCCAACAGCTTATGATGCAGTTCTGAAACACCTGAACACAGCCTTCACCATCCTCTTCTCTTTGGAGTGTATACTGAAGATCATGGCGTTTGGTTTTGTGGTGAGCGGCAATGCAAATGTGAAATAAAAGATTTACAAATATTTAAAACACTGTTTTTTGTTTTTTTTTTTTTTTTTTTTTTTTTTTTGCACCGTTCCTGAGAAATTCACCCATGTTTATTTTCCTTCTCTTGCAGAATTACTTTCGAGACACTTGGAATATCTTTGACTTTATCACTGTGCTTGGTAGTATCACAGAAATAATAGTGGATTTGCAGGTAAGATGTAGCTTAGACATCAACAATTAAAACCCCTTTGTGACCCAAAAATAGAGATCAGAGCTGGCAGCTTTGGATTCAGCACCCTTTCTTTACAAGTTTACTTGTGTGTTACGATCCCTGCCTGCTTAAGTCATGTTGTGTTGAATTTTGCCATCTGTGATTTACATCCTGTCTCTCCCGTCTGGCTGCCACTTTCTCTATCTCTGTCTGTGTCATTCTCTCTCTCTAACCACTCGTGCGGCTGTGCCAGTCGGTGAACACCATCAACATGAGTTTCCTGAAGCTTTTCCGAACAGCCAGGTTGATTAAGCTGCTGAGACAGGGCTACACCATCCGCATACTGCTGTGGACATTTGTACAATCATTCAAGGTTCAACATTTTAAAATTCTCTTTTTTTCCTTTATTATTATTTAAAGGATTATGAAAGCATGAAACAGATTGAAAGAAGTTTGTTTGATGTTGTCGCTGCTGTGTCTTCTTTGACAGGCTCTCCCTTACGTCTGCCTTCTAATCGCCATGCTTTTCTTCATATATGCCATAATAGGAATGCAGGTATAGTTTTGTTATAACCATTTATTGAACAAATATTGAGTTTGTAAATTAAAAAACATCTTTAACATAGAATTATGGAAACTTTCCTTGAGTTTATATAAAAAATATTTCAATTCAATTCAGTTCAATTCAGCTTTATTTGTATTGTGCCAGTTCACAACAACACCATCTCAGGGCATTTTAAAGACTGGCAATTCAAACCAATTCATAATAAATAGCCGAGCTAAGAGAAACCAACAGATTGCATAAAAACTTGACTTATATCCAATCCAGTGGGAAGTGGGGACAGTGGGAAGCAAAACTCCCCTTTAACAGGAAGGCAAAACCTCCAGCAGAACCCGGCTCGGGGAGGTCAGCTATCTGCCTTGACTGGTTGAGGTGGAGAGGACAGGAAAGATAGATCAACGTGTACCCCAGTTATCAAGCCAAAAGATCTTCAGAAAAGGATAAAATATGTTAATGATGTCAGTACTGTCATTTATACATGGAGCAAAAGAACAGAGAATTGAAAAGGAACAACTCAGTGCATCATGAGCTCCATAATTAATGGCTAGCTAGACTACCCCAAAATATAAG
Source organism: Telmatherina bonti (assembly GCF_933228915.1). Classification (NCBI taxonomy): domain Eukaryota; kingdom Metazoa; phylum Chordata; class Actinopteri; order Atheriniformes; family Telmatherinidae; genus Telmatherina; species Telmatherina bonti. The sequence continues at coordinate 20,432,745 of NC_136625.1, forward strand.
ACTTGTTTTTTACTTTGCGTTCCAATATAATCCTCTAGAAGTGTCTGTTTTCGGTAAAGTTTGGCTTTATGAATACTGCTGTGTGCTCTTGCAGGCAAAGTGCAGTATTTTCTTATCTGGCAACAATATCTGGTGTATCGGAAATGAACACCAGTTAAATATGAAGTAGCTCATATAAGCAGTGGTCCAGACAGGTGCAGAAGAGCTTAAATGTCTGTCAAAATCGGTGAACATAAACAAAACTGCTGATTTTCAGACACAAACACAGTCACTGTGAACAAATGTACAACTTTGTAACTTTTACAGATCGTAAATGTATCGATATCATGACTTTTATGAGCTTGTTTGGTCTACCCTTGTTATATTAACAGAATTTCAGCCATTAACTCATACTAATATCAGTTTGTGGTGCTGATTTGGTCATATTGTATTCATATTCTATGAAGAAACTTTGCTTTGTGGTATTTTTTTGTAGAAGTTTTGGTAGAAGTTTATAGATTTCTGGTAAAAACTGCTTGTTACCTGCAGGTGTTTGGAAACATCAAGCTGAATGATGAGAGTCACATCAATCAGCACAACAATTTTAAGACATTTTTCAGTGCTCTGATGCTTCTGTTCAGGTGAGACTTATCCCAAAAATATGATAAATGCATTTGGAAAATTTTGAAATGAAAGATGTTTTGTTCTTGGTTTTAAGTGAAGGTGATGTCTGTTTGATGCCAGCTGGGTATTTGCTTGTGTTTGAACAATAAGGAGTGCTACAGGGGAATCCTGGCAGGAGATCATGCTCTCCTGTCTGTCTGGGCAGGAGTGTGAACCAGACCCCTCCATCGCCCCCTTCACCTTGTCTCCAGACCATGAAGGTGGATGTGGGACAGACTTTGCTTACTGCTACTTTGTCTCCTTCATCTTCTTCAGCTCATTCTTGGTCAGAACAAAGATCAAGTAAAACATTCCCATCACAGCTTGCCTTGCATGCTGCATCTCTTCTCAGATCTTCATTCATGTGCCATTTTTAGATGCTGAATCTATTTGTAGCTGTGATTATGGATAACTTTGAGTACCTGACAAGAGATTCCTCAATCCTGGGTCCCCATCATCTGGATGAGTTTGTTCGAATCTGGGGGGAATACGATCGGCTGGCTTGGTGAGCTATATTAGCAACTCTACACATAAGAATTTCAATTTGTACCTGATTATGTCTTCATGTTTCTGTCTTTATCCAGCAGAGGGCAGCCAAAGATTGTGAAATATTAAAGCTTTAACGTTTTTTTACTGCGAGTTAGTTAAACATGAGCTGATGTCCATTTAAATTCATAAGGAGGCTTCATAGTTTGTTCTTTCTGCTTGTGTGATCATATGTATCCCCCCCGTTGTTCTCCTGAAGTGGGCGCATTCACTACACAGCTATGTATGAGATGTTGACACACATGTCACCACCCCTTGGTCTGGGTAAAAAATGTCCTGCTAAGATCGCCTACAAGGTAATGGAAAAAAAACTTCTTTTTTTTTTCAAAATACAGAAAGAGCTAAATTGAAATAAAATGTAAAGAGGAAATGCTAAATCATAAGTAAAGTAGTGCCAGACTACTTTTGTTGTATTAATCAGTTGTAGAATTAAAAGATAAAAACTCAATTATTTCAGCTTAGATTCAACGAGTAATACTTAAATGTGTGTGTTTGAAAAGGTTGTTGAGTGTATAGGTTGCCCATCTACTGGAAACCATGCTTTCCAAACGCACACAGTAAATGATAAGAATATGAAGTTTATATTTTGTCCTAAATTTTCCTTCTTCACCCCGCCTGTCATCTTTCTCAGAGACTGGTGTTGATGAACATGCCTGTAGACGAAGATATGACTGTCCACTTCACCTCCACTCTGATGTCGCTCATCCGCACAGCTTTGGACATCAAAATAGCTCGAGGTCGGAGGCCAGATCAATTTTAAATTGCGCAAAATGTATCTTCAAGCTAAAGTCGCTAAATTTACCTCCCCGATGGACTGGCGACATATCCAGGGTGTACCCTGCCTCTTGCCCAGTGATTGCTGGGATAGGCTCCAGCTTTTCTGCTACCTTTAATTGTACTAAGCTGTTAAGAATGGATGGATGGATGGATGGATGGATGGTCTCTAAATTTCACATTTTGTCCAGACCACAGACTTAAATAAAATTAAGGTAACATTTTGCTGTTGAATGTGGACATTTCTGCGCAGGTGGTGAAGACCGTATTGCTCTGGATGCAGAGCTGCAAAAGGAGATCAGTATCATTTGGCCATATCTACCACAGAAAACCTTGGATCTACTGGTGCCTATTAACAAAGGTGGGGCTCTACCAGTAAAGGGGTATTTCCTGCGTAATGCTGGGAGACAAGCAGTGACACCTAATGTAGTATGTCTGCCCTCACAGACACTGACATGACTGTAGGGAAGATCTACGCTTCAATGATGATCATGGATTACTTCAAACAAAACAAAGCAAAGAAACTCCGGCAACAGTTGGAAGCTCAGGTCAGCCCAACACACTGATATGACCTTTTTCCCCTTTTAATTGCATTTTATTTATGAATTTGTATTTTTTTTAGCTGCTCGACAATTTTGGGGGCTTCTTTGTTGTAATTTTCAGTGGGCAACCAGTCTGACCAAAAGACAGGCAGTTTACCACATCCAGAATGTAGTTTGACATCGTCTAGCTAAATTAATCAAGGCTTTCCAGTATCCGTAACATTATGTGAATGGATCTTGTAGTGGTAATGTTGCCTTCACAGATGTGTAAGTTGTTTATACAAAGTGTGCCGATGCACCGATGCACAATCTGGCTTCTGTGCTGATAACAATCTATGAAACCTGCATTTGATCTTCTGTGTGTGTGTGTGTTTGTGTCTCCTTTTAGAAGAGTAACTTGATGTTTAAGCGTCTGGATGCCTCTACCCTCCCCGAGGACATTCTGTCAAACACTCAGCCGCTGCCAATGATGGCCCACAGTGCTGGTTCAGCCCTGTGAGTCTGCAGATGTGTTAAAATTGTTTATTTATGTGCATTTCTGCGTATTCTGTTTACTGTGTACCTCCTTCCACCATACAGGACCAGAGGAGGCTTTGTGGCTCTTAGCCCCATCTCACCACAGGAACTATTTCTGCAGCCCATCAGCTCAGACACTGATGCCGGTCAGCAACAGAATCAGGTGAGATGGACACCATTGAAACCATGCATGCTTTTTATTATTAAGAATTTAAATAGTATAATCTAAGCAATAATGTTTGACCTGACATGTTCCATATAACTCTGGATTAAGCTTTTCGTATCTCAGACATGTTTTAAATACGTTTCGACTGATTTGGTTTTTCCAGTGCCTTGCAGAGTGCTGCATCGCTGCTCTCTATGCTCCTGTCTTGCACTCCTGTAGAGATTAAAGTAGACGAGGCATATTTTGAAACTGCTGGTGTGTTGCTGTCTTTACTGCCCAGTTTTACAGGTCCGCACTGCCTGCCAGTTGAATGATAACAAACTTTTCTGAGGTGCTCTCATGTTAGTCTGCAGAGGAATGCATTCGGGCCTTGGACATATATAGTTTGGCTCTGTTCGTGTAGCTGTTAAGACTTGATCGTGCATGACTGAATGCATTTACAGGCTGAAATACGAAGACATGTTTCGCTGTAAGCTGTTGTGCTTGTTGTCTATTTTTGTTGTTCTTCACTCTGTGCTCCCCTTTTCCAACCTCAGTCTGTTTCTTCTCCTTGTTGAAGTCAGTTTTCCTGTTGCTAGTTATTATTCCATCTGTTCTTTGGCTGGAATGGCTTCTGGTTGAGATGGCAATGATAGAGAACACTCGTTGAAGAAATGGTTTTTATGCCTTCCTCTTGTCTGAGCTGGACTTCCGCATAAAGAGGCAGTCCTGGAGGGGATGAGCCTGATTGGTGCTCTGTCTTTCCTTGCCCTCCTTTCTTGTTTCTGTACTCACATAGGTGGGCGAGTGCAGTTGGGGGATTGAAGCCCCACTGGAGCTTCCACTTGGGAGGGGCCTGTGTGTGCGGGCCTCTTCCATGCCTCGTCTGGCTGTAGAGTCGCAGGTACACAAATCTTCTGGGTTGGATTTGGCAGACTTTAGTGGCTGCATGAACTCTTAGGCCAAACTGACGCGTTCTGCATTTGCACGGGTTGCTTAGAGGTTCCAATCAGTAGTTTTCTACAATGGGAGCCTGTCATGAGTTTAGTTCATTGATAGAACGAGGTGTGACCCTTGAATGCTGATGCCACGTTTTGTCATGTCCATCCCTTTCAGACACAACACTAAACCCCTCCAAGTCTTATAGGATGCACTCCACTTTTGCAAAGATAAAAGCATGCAAAACAACTCCTAGTTTTTCTTGTTTAAATCATCTGAATCTAACTTAATATTTTCTGTGTGTACTTGTACTTGTATTTGTGTTTTTGTTTTTATGTTTTCACACACAAGCAGGGAGAAGTTGCAGGCGGCTCCATGAAACGTTCCGTTTCCACGGTTGCAGATCAATGCGTAAATGGACTATGGCAGGAGGAGAAAAGTCCTGAGCGAGTGTACAGACCGCGTCACAAAAGCTACAAAGCTGCTGGTTAGTCCTGCTGCCTTCATTGTGGCTGATCTAAGTACAACGGGAAAAGCTTAATTTACAGTCATGACCATTTCATCCACTTCCAGATAAATTATTAGGGTAGCAATATTCTGATTTTTCTGGGGGTGTCTTCCATACCCAAACCATAAAACCTGTGTATGTAAATTGGATTTATGAATTTACATTAGAGCTGTAACTGTGAGTTGAGTGGAAGAGGTTGCCTTGACTCGACCTGTCCATGGTGTACCCCGGCTTTCACCCAAAGACTGCTGGGATAGGTTCCAGCTCCCCCACGACCCTTAATCAGACTAAGCGGTTCGGATAATGAATGAATGAATGATGTCACCTAGACTTCTTAACAAGTTTATTAAGAGGTGCATGGCTATTAGTTTAATTTCTCCAGATAAAATGTGCCTCAAAGCAAGACATTTAACTAAAAGACCTCAAAAAGAGAAGAGTTTTTAATATTTTAATATTATATATATTTTAAAATATTTGATATGATTATAGCACCTATGAAATATGGCATGTGGACTTTGAGTGTATTGTATACACTTTTCAGTTTTCTGTCTTTTTTTTTTGGATAGAAAATTTGACATATGTGAGGTTTTGTGCACTATATATCCCACTTGATATGGTAAAAAAAAATTAATAAAAAAATAATTAAAATTTCTCAAAATGCCTTGAAGATGACAACATGAATACCCAGACACACTTCCCCTGACGTATGAGAACTTGTGGGTTCATTTTACGCTTGAGCTCAAGATGATGGAAGTCGAAACAACTTTTTTTTTTTTGTCAAATTATATTTTAGGCTTATTTGAAAGGGTTTTTATCTTAAGCTAACTCTGTAAATTATCCTTTTGTCTTCTTCATTTCATCCTTTGGTCTTTGTTTTTTTTGTTGGCATCTTCCATGAATGTCCTGTAGTTTCTCGGTCTGAGCACAGGGAGCGCGGCCGATCTAAGGAGCGTTGTCACCTCCTCTCTCCAAACACATCTCGTTGTAACTCAGAGGAAAGAAGTTTGCAGCCATCGCGATCCTCCAGTGTGGAGAGAGCACACCCCCAGGATAAACAGGTAGGTCAGGCATATGGTATATCCATCCTTGAAGTTTAGAAACATATGATTCCTATGGAGCAGAAAGCAAGTACAATGACAGAAAAATAATGTCTTAGATTAATAGTGTTTATTATGGAGTAAAAGAAATGTCAGAAATAAGAAAATGCCTGTTTAATTTTGACAGTTGACGATACAAAATTGCTTAAAAATACAATAAGAAATAATAAAAACACAAAAAACTGGCTTTGTCCTGCAGAAATGACAGAGAAAAAGGATCCAGTTAATTTTGAGATGTGGTCCTACTTATTGTTTATTGGTAGTAAATCTTTGACAGCTTTTTTTTTTACCACATTATATGATCTCTATCAAAACATGTAGATCACTCAGTTGTCATAAAATAATACAAAACTTTTCAATCAAGCTTTTTGATCATTTCATCTTTGATAACCTGACAAATGAGCTTGTTTTTTTTTTATAAATCAACCAATAAAGATAAAATAATGAGAATCTCCAGAACAGCTGCTGAATGGTCCTCAAAGTTAAAATGTTTTAAGTGATGCCGTTCTCTGTCTCTGCTTTATTGTTGTTTCCAGGGCAACAGTTCAGACAGTCCAGTGCCCTCCACCTCAGAGTCCAGCACACCCAGTGGCCGGCGGCCTCTATCACAAACTCCAACTCGCCCTCACATCTCTTACTCCCCGCTTGTGTGTCGCACACAAGCCTCTGTAGGTGAAGATGAGGATGAGCAGGGTAGCCCAGAGACCATTAGGCGAAACAAACCCGCATGGGACATGCAAGAGGAGGTCGAAGGAGAAATTCATAGTGAGGCACTCAGACATGCCTCCCCACCTCGACGCTACCCTTCAGAGCCTTTCCTGACATCTCTGGAGGACGACCACAGCCCCGACCCCTCTGGTCCCATGGAGACATTGACCTTCGAGGCGGCTGTAGCCTGCAGCCTGGGACGCTCAAACACCATCAGCTCAGCCCGTCCTCGTTTGCGGACCGGCTGGCAAGTCCCCAATGGACACTTCCGTAAGCGTCTGGTACAGACGGCCTCAGCTGCAGGCTGCGACCCCCTCAGCGACACAGAGGAGGACGACAGGTGCTAGGAACAGGGGACAAAGGATGGGGGAAGAGGAGGGCAAATCCCAGAGAGGTGTGAGAGGACACTGTGCAATAGCGTCCAGAGTGATGGTTGAATATGACTCTTTTTGCATCTGCAAGGCTGTGAGCCCTCAGGATGTTTGATAAAAACCCAAAATAAAGACCAATACTTGCTGAAATTGTAGTTTCTAATTCACACAGAACACTGACAATCAAAGAGGTCTATTTCCTGATTTTTACTTGATGATGGAGAGGAATAGCATGTCTCAAGTAGTTGCTGAACATGGAAAAATGAATGGCTCAGATAATGCTATTTGTGTCAATTGGTATTTTCTTTTCTCAAGATGTTTCTTACATGATTCAGTATTGCTCTAAACAGTATTTATCTGTGGGGTGTGTGAATATGTAACTACATTTTCTTATGAATTAATTGTTTTGTAAATATGTTGTGATCATTTCACCATTGCTATTTATCAGAACAGATTAATACAACAAGCCATCATGATGAGGCAATCTAATATCTGACCAGACAATGTTGATACTAATAATTGACACTTTATAATGCTGGAATTTTTTTTACCGTATGAATGAATGTGCAGGGGGAGGAACTGCCTGATGTCCCCTCATCATTTTTCTTCTTGGTATTGAACATAATAACTTGTGAGGTATGGATACAGCTATAGGCTAACATAGAAAAAAATGCTTTTGTGACTTCACTTGACATTATTGATAAGTCATTCCTCAACCAAACTTGAGATTTTTCAATTTCTATTTCTTTTAATTTGTTGATTATCTTGCAAAACACTCTTTAATTTCTATTTTCCTTAAATATCTAAATTTATTCAATGAGGAATTTCCCTGAAATTTCTGTACATTGATTTTCATAGTACTTGGGGAAGTTGTTTTCAACTGATTCAAAACAAAACTTTCTTTCATGATTGTGGATTTTGTTTGAACCGTGGACAGAGGATGACTGTAGAAGTAATGCAGATACACTATATGTTTTGCTAAAAAAGAAATCCACATCACTACATTACTTATTAATAATGTACAGAAAAATTATGCTGTTTGTAACATTTAGAGAGGACAAAAATCATATAAGCTGATGAGCTTTAATATTCAGATTAAGGTTTGTGTATTTGTTTTATTTGCCTGAGGTAGGCCAAATATGTGAAAGTCACTTAACCAAAAACATGGAAAATTGTATAATAAGTTCAAGGAATGCAAATACTTTGTGGGTTTTTATGTGTACAGTAGTTGTATATACTAATAAAGGTGTCCTGAAGTTGCTATAGTCTTTTGATGTCTTTCTTTCTTTCTTCATTGACCAAAGTAATACATTTCTGATAACTGTAATGTGGGATAAACAACACTGACAGCGTGAGAGATAATTCAGTATGCATTTTATCAGTTAATGATAAACACTGAAGACAATCATTCAACACAAAGTTAATCAAATATTGAAAACTATACAGACTGGTCAGTTGCAGGTTTTGTTTTGTTTTGTTTTTTTAAATAAACATTTACTCTAAATATAAAGAAACATGAAACGGAAAAACATCAAGCGGCACGTACACTCTTCAAATTGTCATTTGTAAAATAAAAAAATTTTTTAAAAAGAAGGAAAAACAACCAAATCCTTTTTAGGTCTTAGAAATATATAATTACAACTGGAAATGGTGAGAAACTCATGACTCACATTTCTGTTTCCTTATTTAGCAGTTGCTAAATCATCATACCAGTCACACCAATGTCAGTCAAACATCAGCACCACCTTAAAAAGGCATACATCAAACTGGAAAATACTCTCCACAACTAAACATGTTCTGCTGTAATTTTCCTATCTGGTTGTTCCATTCCAGACCAGTTGGTGGCAGCAGTGCAAGTTGTACCTGGTTTAGGAAAACAATGTTATGCATCCAGACCACAGACACACACTGTGAGAGGAGAAGGAGGAAGAAGAAGAAATAGCTAGCAAGGAAGCAAATTGTTTAATAATATTCACGAAGTTAAGGCGGAAACCTTTCTTCATTTTGCCATTTAGACTGACTAGTGTTTTATTCAGAGTTGATGCTGAAACACATTTTGTATAGACGTTGTGGGACGTACAAAGACATGAGCTTTAGTTATCGAGGAAGTCGTCCAGCTGGCTAAAGACAAAGTAGCTAGCTAGGCTGCTAACTAATGTTAGCAAGAGGAGTCCTTTGTTTTCTTTTTAGCAGAGGTCTGTTTGACCATGAGGCGAAACTAGTGCGGACACTGCCGTCACCATTTAACATGTGTCTAGGAGTTTATTAATTATGTTTGGCATGCTTTTGGTGACACATAGATGAACAGTTTTTCAAATAATTTCTGGGACATTGGACATAAGTAACATTAGTCACCGAGAGCAACTTTAGCAGCACCAGTCTGCTTTTTAACGTCGACCAGAAAAGGACTGGAGACAAGAAGATATGGGCAACTGTCTCAAGTCTCCAACATCAGACGACATCTCTCTGCTCCATGAATCCCAGTCAGATAGGGCGAGCTTCGGTGACGGGGCAGATCCGGACCTGGAGCCTCCTCCGCCGTACCAGGTGAAGCTAACTCTACTCCCAGGTTATTTAAAAAAAACAGGGTTGTCACGACCAATAAGGTTACTGTTCGTTAGGATTCAATGTCAATATGAAATGTTTTGTAATCCATGACGTTTTTCAGAAAAAACTTTCATAACAGTTTCTTGGCCTCCTCTTAATCCAGCGCATTCCACTTTTGTAAACAAAACGTGTTTGCCTTGTTTTCGTTATCAAAAAGCTGCGATCTCGTATTGTTTTCGAGAATAACATGCGCTGTTTTCATTTTTTTTTTTGTTTATCTCCAACCACAGTCGGACCAGTTAGGCCAGAATATGTTGACAAAGTGAAAGGGTATATGTGGATAACTATTTAGTTTCTTTGTGTGCTACCAGGAACAGGCTCACATGCCCATGTACCACCCTACACCCAGTCAGGCCCGTCTGGCCACAC